>NW_009930784.1:38341-66013 GCF_000696875.1 Nestor notabilis
ATTCCTAGTTCCCACTGACATGTGTCCTCGTCACAGAGCAAGCTTTGGCTCATGGTTGTTTGAGTATCGATATACTTGATAATCTGTAATTAAAGGGTAACCTGTCCAGACATCACTTGCAGCAATGTTTTGTGTCTTTTAAGTCTTCAGCAGAGTATGAACGTGTCCCCCTGCAGTCTCGAGCTCTGTCCCCCGAAAGCCCCTTGTTCCAGAGAAATGCTGATGATGCCCCAGACACATCAAAAATGAAAGGAGTAGGAAAACCCAAAAAGTTTTCAAGGTTCAGTATATACAAGCACCTCCATAAACATGGCATGCACCATGCTGACAGCGTCAGCAGCATCGACAGTGAATCAAGTAAGGAATGTTTTTTAACTAAACAACATATATAAAGCATGAGTGGAGGTGGGTGGTTGGCTGTACATGCAGATTCACATAATTTCTAGGGTAATATGTTCTTTGTAAAGCAGGGAAGTTGATGAATTTCTGAAGTATCTGAATAATAACTGTGTGTTGTCGATATGTAAATTGGTGTCACTGCAAAATGTACAGGGAAAGTTTTGAGTGGATTTGCGTTCAGTTAATTAGCGATTGTCGTGAGCCATCAGATGACATGATGTAGTGTACATGATGCCTAATGTTTCTATTTTTGGAAAATTGAGAATTGACTCTTGCATTTTTTGACTTGTGTTTATTATAACAAGCAAACCAGATTCTGAATGTGATTATCCCCTCATAGGCCAGTGTTAACTAGGTTTGTATCAGTTCACTTAAGTGGAAGTATTCACACTTTACCCACTTACTAGAGAGGAGATACTATTCAACAGTTGAATATTTGAATGCAGCTTTTAATTCCCCACACTTAAAAACCGCTTCAGAGCTAAAATTACAAAGATCAGGTTGACATTTGTTCTAGTATGAAGTCCTTCCTGAAATCTGTTCCTGAAGTCCTCAGCTCTTAAAGCTGTATATTGCTTGTGGTGGGAACTTACTTGAGTTTCCACCAACCCCTGCAGATCTTCCTTCTGCCTCTGGCCAGAGGAAGCCTTGGTGGAGCATTGTTTGCCTTGGTTGCAGTCAGCTCAGGATGTAGCAATGGCTTCACTGCTTCAGTACATCTGATTTAAAACCAGTTGGGTCTTGAATTTGGTCCTTTGCATATTGGTCACTTGTAGTTTCAGCAAACTGACATCTTGTTTGAGCTCCTGTTGTGCAAGATGTCTTCAGACAAGATCAGGCACCAATGCAGCAGAAGTTGACATGTGGTTTTTGCCATGAATAGAGCATCTTGACTTTCTGCAGGTTACTGTAACCCCAGTAGAAGTCAAACGAATATAATCCAGAGTTTAAAGCCCCACCTGAAAATCTTCCATCACCACACTGAATCCAAACAGGGGCTCACAGAGCCTCAGGAGGGTAAGTGGAGGAAGGCAGAGGTGCAGACCCCTTCAGGCTTTAGCTGCGGATGTGTTTGCATTGTAACTGGTGAGAGTTAGGTTGGGTGCCAGGATCAGCTTTTGCTGCTTGTTAATTTCCCAGCATCCTTAGCACCCCCCTAAGAACATTCTGGCAGAAGAGCCTTCTCCAGAAGCTACAAAGACTGCAGCATAAATAAATAATAATTAAAAAAACCAACCAAACAAAAGAAACAACGACAAAACCCCAACAAATCAACAAATTTGCAATAACAACAACAGGGCACAGTTGAGGAAATAGCTCTGATTCTGGTAAATGATGATTTCAGCAGTTCTCATCCTGCAAAGGAAGGAACTTGTTACTGGAATTGGGAACTTCTGCACTGGATACTTTGAAGTAAGCCCAATGCAGGAAGACTTGCAGACAGAGAAAAAGGACGTGGCAAAGTGGCTGCTCTCAGACCTATGTTTGGATGAAACTTGGGACCTCCCTTTTGTCCCCCATTAAAGTCAATAAAAGCATACTCAACTGTGAAAGGATTTGGGTGGTTAAGAGCACTGACCTGTCCTGATCTCTGGACTAATGTTGAAAGGGCCTGTTTTGGTACCTCATAGAGATGCCTTTGAGTTCTGGTATAGGGTGAGGAGCAGTTATTTGACATCTTCCTCTTGCTAACGTTTTCTGCTAATTACCAATTCTGCATTAATTACCAATTATAAAATACTGGTTATACAGTAGTGGTAGGTAACAAGGAAGAGATGCATTTGTTTCATGGAAATTAATTGTGGTCTTCCCTGTGGTCACCTCATGCTCATTTATGAGTCAGCATACAGTCATCAGAGCTCAGTACATCATGAAGTGTGTTTTGGCCAGACAGCATGTCCCACCCATTCCCATTTGAGCATGCTGAGTCAGTGATTCCTCCACTCCACCTGGACTCTCACTAGAAACTCAAGCTTCCTAATGCAGTTGTGGTATTTACCTGCTGCATGGTGTTTTTGGCATGGCTTGGCTCAGCAGTGCTGGCAGGGCTTGCTTTGTGTGAACCAGTCTTGTTGTGCTACTGCCAAAGTGTATTTTTTGACTGTTGAAAGGAGGTTGTGCTAAGGGGTTTTCATGGTTACCTGGTGATGTGGTTGGATGGGACAAGGCTTCTGCTGCTAGCATATTACTGTGTAATTACTTCAGTAGTATTTGGCACAGTAGATGAAGACTGCTCTCAGGGTCAGGAAATAATGCTAGCTAAATGTTAATGGTCTAGGCCAATGTTTTTGGTTTCCTTAAAAGTAGAGAAAGAAAGAGTTCACACTGCACCAAAATATGCACTCTAGAAAAGGGATCCTGTTAGGATGGAATATTTTAGACCATTTTTAATCACCACCAATTTGGAATTTTGGATCCATTTGTTAACATTTAAAATTGTATCAAAAGATGACGTTGTTTGGAAATACAAAATTAAACATACTTAATGAAGGAACATGAGTTTTTTAATCGTCTTATTCTAGTTAATAAAGACTAGCTTCTGTTAGAGGAAATACACCCTCCCATAGAGGCAGAATTATAAACCCTCCAGCAGAGAAGTTGGAATTACTTCCTTAGTATTGTAAAATATATTAAGTGGATAAGTATGTGATGTTCCTGTACATACATCCACTAAGGTCAGTTGCAGCTGCCACACGGTAATGTCTTGGTGTCACTGGACAGTGGAAAGACAAATTATTATAGGGTGAGTTTTTCAGTCCAGTATATAGAGAATTCGGCATCTGCTTGTTGTTTCCATAACAGACTCCTAACCTATTCTGATTGTATAACAAATATTAACATAGGAAATAATAAAGTATTAATATACATCCTTTGAAAGCATCAGGAAGACTAGGGAGAAATCAACTTCAGCTAACTGAGACTGGCAGGTCCTGCCATTGCTGTTCTGTGCAGTGAGTCTCTCACCAGCGGTATGCGATGGACAGACATGACTTTGGAGCGTTTTTGTTGTCTTGTTTGCTTGTGACAGACAAAGGATCCATCCGCAGCTTGAAGACAGGTGTTGGTGAGCTGCTTGGGGAAACCAGGTTCTGGCACGGAAAAGACTATTGCAACTTTGTCTTTAAAGACTGGGTTCAACTTGACAAACCTTTTGCTGGTAAGTGCCTATGCACCCTGGAAATCATTACATTCCCCCAAACCCTCTTTTGCATCTTTTCAGCCTGAAACTGTAGTTTTTCCTGCTACTGAGACAGAGGTAATGAGGCAATTTTGATTTGGCTGCTAGGAAGAAGCAGCAAAACTGCCTTTGAGAGGTTCTAGGGCCAATTATGCCGTTCCGGTCCATGGACTTGGACTGCAGGCGATTGCATGATGATTATTCTGCACAGCCCTCGGTGCTGTTTCTCAGAAACTTCCATTTGAGGGGGGGATGCCACGCTTTTCCACATTCGTGTCTTCTTATTGAGGAGGTCTAAATATGCTTTCCTGTCCTGAAGACTTTATTGACAGATACACCACCCCGAGGATGCCCTGGCATGACATCTCCTCTGTGGTGCACGGCAAAGCGGCACGGGATGTTGCCCGACACTTCATCCAGCGCTGGAACTTCGCCAAGGTGGGGTGCGGGCATCGCTGTTGGGGACACAAATAAATTGTGTCCCCCTATTGCTGTTGGGGACACAACCCCTCCCTCATCCGTGTGCCCTCCACAGGCATGCATTTTATTTTTTAATGTTATTCTGCTGTGTTGCAGTGTCTTCGAGTTGCTTTTATTCTCTTTTTTTTTCCCCGGGCAGATTATGAAGCCCAAATACCGATCCCTGTCCTACCCATTCCTGCTGCCAAAATCCCAGCAAACTGCTAATGAGTTGAAGTATCAGGTGCCCGAGGCTGTTCATGCCACAGTCCAGGTGGGTGTTGATGGGCTGCTTACATTCTCCTAAAAGAGCTTGTTTGCATCTTTCCAGCAGGAAATGTCGATGCCTGACAGACCCTCTGCAGAACTTGAAATTATAAAATTACACAGCATAGGTGGTCGTGTCCTAAATTACAGTAAAATAATGCAACCCTTTCACTAGAAATGCATTAATTTATACCTCCACCTTTGAGGTAAAAGGACCAATCTGTATGCAGTACTAAAGTTGTGGGAACACCATGACTTTGTATGGCTGTGTAATTTGCTGTTTTGTTTTCTGCTGCTCTTCCTCTAATGCCTAACATTTATTTGTTACATTTTGGGAAGGTCTGATGGGTTGAGGTTGCCCATTGAATATTTATCTCGAATCTTAGAGCAGTCTACCAGGCCCCTGATGCCTCACTCGAACATTTGGTGGTCAGCTAGAGCCCAGCATTAAGTGGAATCTCAGAGATGTTGCTTTCTGAACTTCATCTGTATTTTATTATGCAGCCACTCAGCCCTGTGGGTCCTCTGCAGTTCTGCACAGTCAGCCCACAGTCTTATTTGTGACAATCATCCTCACAGCCATAATTGCAGAGATACCTGTATTTAAAAACCCAGTTAGCTAGACTGAGTGCATATATTGAATACTATTGTTACCCAGCAGACACATGGACTTGTTGAAGAATATAAAGTCAAAATAGTTATGCTGAAGCAGCGAAACAGTTGTGTGTCTGTGTGGATGAAAGATGTATGAAATAAGATCAATTAGACCAAAACCAGCAAAAATGCATGCCTTTGCTCTTTGTAAGAAGTGATCTACCCCAATATCAGTACCACTTGGGGAAGCTTGGTGTAACAAGACACATTTTTTCTGGGTTTGTGGGTTGCCAGGGCATTGTCTGCTCCTCCCCACATGGTGTGAGGGATGGCCAGCACAGGGACCTTGTCATGGATCTTGGGTGTGTTACATCAACGTCCAAAACAATGCTCACAGCTTGTTGAGAAATAGTCTGGCTTCAGGCATCATCATGCTTCCTTGTGGCTGTAAATGCCTCCCCAACTGTGTCCGTGACACCAGCTTTTTGGGAAACTTTGTTCTTATGGAAGTGAGGGGGCTTGTGTCCCCTGAGCGTGCTCTAACCACAATGTAAGCCTCAGCTTCTAAATCGTGGGGTTTGCTGTAGCAAAAAGTTAAGCTCTACTGGTTAAGAATTGGAAACAGTTCCCTAAGGAGAAACTGAACTGAGCATAGTCTAGGTCCAGATTTCCTTCAGTCCATACTGCAGAGCTGCTGGCTTAGGGCATCAGCCTGTGGAAAAGAAGGATGAAGCTCAAACAGTGACTGTTAAATGCTGCATACACCAGTGCTGAGTGATGGGTGAGCTGTTGAAAACTAGCCTTGTCACAGCATTGTTGGGGCATTGCAAATAACTGATATGTTCCAGGAAATGACGGGCTGTTCTCAGTGATGCCATAAACAGCAAAAAGAAAGCAGGTTTGTCTTGTAAATTATTCATTTGGAACTGCCTTGCTCATTTCTAATTTATGTCAAATTGCAGCATTTAGAGACTTGTCAGGGTAGCCCAGCCCTGCTTAGAGACAGATAAATAAAACCATATGATATTAGCCTGAAAGCATGTTGCCCTGCAATGTACCAGCCTTCCCAGTATGAGGGAAGACGGTGGGGAAGAGCATTTGCAGCACCAAGCATGGTGGAAGTGGTGAGGGTGGCTCCTCTGCCCAGGCTGGTGCACCCTGCGTGGACACAGGTTCCTTGACCCTGGGCTGCTTGCTTATGATTTCTGGATGATGTCCTCAAGGTTTGCGCCACGGTTTTGCATGCACATACTGTAACGTTGGCAGTCTTCTTCACAGTGTTGACACTGGCCTGGTTTCCATTGATCCCCAGATGACACAAGTGCCCTGAAGCATCCCTGTAGTCCCTGCTGTAGGTCAGTGAGTGGCTCAGGCTCTCCTCCTGTTGAGGGTTTCAGATTTGGCTGCTGCAGGAGGTGGGGAGAGGGGAAGACGCCTGCAGACTGGATCTACACACACAAACCACCTCCTTCCAGTTTGCCGGTTTCTGGAGCTCCTGGGATGTGCATCAGGGCGTCCCTGCACAGCTTCTCTTTTCCTGCAGTCACAGGAGTATCAACCTCTTATCTGTCCAATGTATTAGTTTTGGACAGGAGGGCTGCGGGTGCTTATGTCTCCTTCCAGTGGTACAGTCCAGCGCAGAAATAAGCAATTCCATAAAACCTTTCACTAACTTTTTATCCAGAAAACCTAGCTCAAATATTGTAGTTCTTCTTGATACTGAATCCGTTGCCTGGCCAACAGCCAAGCCCATGTTGTTCCCTGTTTTAGTGCTATGTAGGGACTTCAGAGGTAGAAGTTACTGCCCTGGGGTAAAATCCAGCTTCCAGTGCTTGTCCTTGGGTGTGGGGTGATTGAAGAAAGTCTGGCTGCTGATTTTCTTCTTTCTGAGCTTGTTCGCGAATCTGTCTTCAATTGTGGGCAGATCAGAGGAAGGGAAACACAAAGTATCTGTGGAGATTTCAATATTGCTGCAAGCCCAAGCCACTGACCTATCAACAACACAGTTTGACCTCATCGTACCATCTGGTTTTGCTCTACTTTGTCAGAGGAGAGGTGCAGGAAAGCATTTTCAGGTGGGTGGGGACCACGGGAATGCCCCTGACAAGGGCAGGGCTGGGAAGGAGGGAAGGAGCCTGGCAGCTCCACGGGTTAGTCAGACATGGTCTTTTACCCTTTTTCCTTTGAACTTCTGGGCTTTGCTCTCAATAGCGATGTGATTGCACATTGATTTTTTTGCAAGAGTCAAATAGCCATCTGCCAAAGGCAGTGTCAGGCTTTTTCCATCTCTGTCTCCATTCCAGGGTTTGCAGTTATCAGCCAAAGCCAGCACTGCAAAAGATGTTGCATGAGGCAATATCCAGTTCCTGATACAAATGCAATGAAAATTTAATGTTCTGGCAATGGCTAATAACATTACCTCTTTGAAGTCTGCATGAGAGCTTGCACTGTTCAGGAGTTATGCACTAGCCCTCAGCAAACATCAAATTTGTTGCTGTTGTATGGGTTAAAGAAGTTAAAGGGATGACAAGCACAGCTATTGAGGGGCCTGAGGGAGAGGAGAGGAAGGAGCATGAAGACACCATCTGTTGTACCTGGTGTCAGCTGCGTACCTGGTGATGCTGAGCCAGCCTTTTGGGACAAGCTGTGGCACATTGTTGTGGGGTAATGGTCCTGTAAGGGGAGACAGCTTGGTGTGAAGTGTAGCTGGGGTGCCGATGTGTGGAGGGGTGAAGAAGAAGGCAGGGAAGGGCAGGTGGATGATGCGCTGGGAAGCCATGGTGCTGGAAAGAGATGATGCTGAGTGATAATCCTGTTGCATCAGGTGGTATCCCTGGTTTAGAATAAACTTGTGTCCTCACACTAAAGTTGTCTTTCAAAGCAAGGGGCTTTGGTGCTGTTAAGCTCCCAGTTCAGAAAAGTACATTTTTATTCCTCATCCACAGCTGTTGCTGATGTAAATGAGGGAGTGGAAGTTACTTTGTTCAGTGCAGGGCTCAGCAGCTTATCTTAAAAAGGAGAAGGAGCTCTTTGGAGCGTGGACAAAGTTAACTGGCAAAGAGGATTAAATATCAGTACTTTGTACGCTAGGAAGCTTTCTGAAGCACAATCCCACATTGCATTTGCTGGAGGTCCTCAGTCCACAGGGACATGCTTCATGGCCCCTGGTTTTCACTGCAGCAGGAGAAAAGGCAGGGAGGAGGCAGCTCCTCACTGCCCGCTGTGTTGGTGAAGGTGGAAGGGCTGAAAGCTCCAGGCTGCACCCTGAGCTGTGCGTACAGAAGAATTAGCATGCTCTCTACCCAGAAAAGCTGCTTTTCTTTCGTTATTAATACATATGGGGGAATTTTATTCAGGAGCTCCATCTGCTGTGGTGCTCAGTGGGTTTTGGCAGTGCCCAGACTGAGGTGTGTAGGAGCATGCAGCTTTGGCTTTGCAAACCAAATGGATGATTAAAACCACACAGGCATGAGCAGCATTGCCTTGTGGAGGTCTATGCAAGCAAAGGGCAGCTGTTGGGGACCAGTAGAGGCTGTGAAGGCCCTTGCATTCAGGCTGGCTCCCTCCCTCAGGTATCTGTGACCCCAGTGCTCAGTTTGGGAGCATGCAGTGTGCTCCCTTTTGTTGGCCAAGAAAGCAGCTAAATGGCAAGAGTTGCAGGATCTGTTTTTCAGTGACCTGTGGGAGAAAGCTCCTTCTCTCTGGGTAAAGGAATTGGCTCAGGAGTTGTGTGGTACATAACAGCTATGACCCTCAGTGCCACTTCCACAGATGCTCTGGAGACAAGAGGATTGGTTTGGTCCAGGCATACAGCACCTGGACCATAGGGCCATATCCTTGTCCATTGTAACACTACTGGTGATGACAGTATGACAGCAGAGTTCAGGAACAGGGAGAATAACATGGAGCAAAGCAGAGGCTGGACATGGAGAACTAAAAGAAATCCACTGGGGGGATTTCCAGGGAAAAATCTTGTTGTGTCATGTAAAAGATCAGGATTTTATACCTACTGACAGATGCATTTCACATTTCTCTCAGCATTTGGATCTTGTTCTCTGTGTGACTGGCCCTGAGTGCTGGTATAATGGCTGTGGAAAACTATTTTAAGGCTATTGTTTCAATATTTTTGTCTTGAGAATGTTTAAGGACAGAGGGTAATAATGAGTAATTATTTCCCCGAGCATGTACTCTGCCAACACTTAATTAAAAACTACATTTCCATCTAGGAAAATGTCACTCAGGGCATAGTGTGGTTGCTTCTTGGCTCAAAGTGCAGGAGAGGAAGACGCTGTGGCATCTCTGGCTGTTGGGGATGGGAAGCTGTCTGCTGTGGGGCTTGCTCAGCCTGGCTGAGAGCATGAACAAAGGTTCTTTCTCGTATTGGTTTGGCTCTCTTGCACAAGAACTGCAGGAGGCAAGGGGAGAATGTGCCCTGGGGATCATGCAGTATCTACTTGGAAAGGGGACTTACAGCGAAAATCAATGGTTAAGTGTGAGCAGCTGAACTGCTATGAATTTTAAAAGTTGTATCACCACAAATGGGATGGCTTATGCAAGAATTTGGCAGAAATAGTAAATGACCTTTACTGCTCAGGGCAAAGACACGTCCTGCGTTATCAGACCGACTGTGTAATGATGTAGCCTGTTTGTGGGAAAAAGACATTGCCCCAGCTGGACACTGGCTTGCAAAAATGCTGGACAAGAGATCACTGTTCAGACACGTGCTTGTAAAGCTTGGAAGTATAGTTGTTTTAAAAGCAGTTTATCATGAGACCTTAAGCAAGAACAGAACTTCTTTGCTGCTTCTATTGCATCTAGAGCTGTCAGGTTGGAGAGAGCAGTAACACAGCAATGGGACACGGTACTTGGGTTTTAATCACAACATTATTAAGCATTAATACTGTTTTTGAGCAGCTTTTCTCCTTATTACAAATGCAGTGTAAATGGTAACTGTTGCACATACTACCTTACTTAGTGAAATCCTGAGAGGCAAAAAGTATGAGGGAAGAGCATTGCCTCTTAAATAACTCAGTTGCAATGCTATGGTGTCCTGGATGGGACAGAGCTGAAGGTGTTCATCTCTTGGTTTCCAGGTGATCCGTTCTGCTGCTGACTGGTCGGCTGGCATTAAATACCACGAGGAGTCCATCCACAATGCCTATGTCAGCGTGATAGAAAACAGCAAGCACTACATATATATAGAAGTGAGTGGCAATGAGGGAAAGCAGGAGGGTCCTGATGCTCGGGGCCTGGCTTGCAGCCATCAGGAGGGTAATGCTGCTTCTTGAGGTTTGGTCTAATTTTTTATGAATTTAGACACTTATGGTTATTAATACAGCATCTGCTCTGAATTTTTGGAGCTGTTTCCCTTGACTTCAGTGGTCTTCAGGCCGATAGGTATGTACCCCGACAGCCTTCTGACCATAAGGTGGAAAAAAGTAGACTTCTCCTTTATAAGCCTATTTGCAAAACTGCCAGCAATTTTCATGGCCTGTCCGATAGTCTTCTGTGTCGTCCATGGCTTTGCAGTGTCCCCAACTCATGCCCAAATGTTTCTCTCACAGAGCTGATCTTGGGTCTGTACAGCCTTGAGCTGAAGGAATCTCCTGTGCTGGAGTGACTCGCAGAGCTGGCTGATTAGAGATGCTTATTCTCCTCTTTTTCTCTGTCCTTCCCTTCACACGCCCCCCCCCCGCCTTTTATTTGGTTGCTTGTTAAATGCATTTTCCAAGGAGTGTGATTAATAAGGACTAATTAATTCCCTAAGCGAGCACAGACATGCATTATTTAATGATAATTTTTAAAAAGCATCCGCTCAAGTGGCACACAAACCAGCTATCTTGAGTTGCTCTTGGTCTGAAATAAGTATCTTTTTGTTCCTCACTGACAGTGTCTGACAGCGCTTTGCTTGCTTTTCCTGCAGAACCAGTTTTTTATTAGCTGCGCTGATGACAAAGTTGTCTGGAACAAGATCGGCGATGCAATCGCACAGAGGATTCTTAAAGCTCACAGGTAACCTGTTCTTAACAAGGCAATGAAAGTCTTCCAGGTGCATTTATATGGTGTGGTGTAAAATAATATCTTAATGAACACAACTGTACAATAGCTTTCCCACAGCAGAACCAATGTGGTCCAACGTCTGCTTGTGTTTGCAGCGGCAAGACTTTTGTGGTTTCTTTGCATCCACAAAGTGATTTTTCTGGACTTACTATGGTGCAAATGCGTTTTTAACTATGGAACATGTTTAAAAGCAAATTCTTGATACTCTGGTTCAGAGACACCTTCGCTTCACAGCCAACCAGTCTTGAACTCTGTGTGTGTGTGTGTGTGTGGTAAGTCAAGTTAATGGGTAAGAAGGTTGAACTAGGAATTGTGGTTTATTCAAATTATCTATAGAGAGTATTGGCTTCAGATAGAGGAAGCAAACAGATTTCAAGGATTTGACTGTGGGGTTCAGCTATTGTTTGAACAATTTTTTCTGGTAAGTGCTGGAGGGTATTTACAATCCCCATTGCAAGGGAACCATCGTTTGTTCCTGGATGGATCAAATCCAGCCATGTTTTAGATACTCCTTTTACTTCAGCACACCTAACCTGTTGTTAACATTAACACCACAGGTACCTGCTGATTATTAATTAACAAAAATATAAAAATTAAATTAATAAAGCTTGTCTTTGCTTTCATCCTGTACCGCCTTGTGTAAGGTTGCTCCTTAAGGTACATAAATGTCATAGTCTAAAACTGTATCCTGGCCTTGCTGGGTTGGTTCACAGAAAACTCTAAACTTCTTCCTTTCATTTCTCATGTGCTTTTGCATCATGCATGGAGATGTTTCTTGCAATTCTTACTTTCTCCATATCGTAATTGTCCAGAGCTATGCAGGGGATGCTTTCCCAGAGGTGTTCTCTCCAGAGTCACAGAAATATTTCTCTCTTTGGCACTTCAGCTTGGAAATTCCCACTTGGGTAGAGGCAGGTAACCCAAGACAGACAGCCACCAGGGAACAGAGAGAATCTGCAAGGCCACAGGAGCTGCCGTGAGCCAGACTTTGTTCAGAGGCACTGTGAAAAGAGGAGCACTATTCAGACTGGGAGAGCATGGGTGTTACCTGCTATGGGCAGAGTAACAGGGTGGAGTTGCTGATAATCCGAGCTGCAGTGCATAGCCCATATAATTGATATTAGTTAAGGATGAAAAGATGGGGTGGATATTCTTACACAGGGTAGATGAGGAGTGGTGCCAGTGCTGCTGGAAATGGTGTTGCTGTGTTTGCATTCAACCTCGAGGCTCGCAGGCAGCCAGACACGGCATCTCTGTGCTGGTTGGTGTACCCTTGGAAAGCCGCTCCAGACTGCCTTTCCTGCCTTTGAGAACTGATGGTATGGACCCTTTGCATCTGTTGCCTGCTTCTAGCAATGCTACTGAGGTAGCAGCAAATTCTCCAGGTAATCTGTTAAGATTTTCCTGTTATGTAAAGTTTACGTAGTGGGTATCTTTCTGTCCAGGTATCAGAAAGTCTGGCGCAAAAGGGAGTCACACGAATTCTTCAGTGACCCATTTTCGGATGTGATGCTCGCTTCTGTGTTACTCCAATTATACGTCTGTACTGTGCCAGCTTAATGTTGGTGATTTCTCAGTAAATATAAGATTCAAATTCTGCACACTCCCGAGTACTTGGCATTGCCTAAGATTAAAAGTAAACTCAGACCTAAATGGTTTGTATCATAATGCTCATGTTCCAACTGCCCTGGGAAAACAGGGTAGGTGACATACACGTTTAATTGTAAATTAAGGTCTTTAGTTAAGCTTGTATACTTCTCACTGTTCTAGACTAAATATTTTCTACTGATAATGTAACTAATAATGTTCTTTTCTTGGTTTCCTCTTTTTGGTTTTTGTGTTGGTTTTTTTTTCCCATGGGTGGCTCTCTAACTAGTTCAGTAAACACTGGGCTTGGACAAATAAGCTGCTTTTTGGGGAATGCTTTTGTTGGTAGATCTTTTTCATGATACAAACAGGCTTCATTTCAAAGTCTCTTGTTGTGTACAGTTAAAACCTCATTAGCTGTTCCTGAGATCTGCTGACAAACTAAGGCTAGTTTACAGTGCATAGCACAGCTATAAGGAAGCGCTGGTTGAAATAAAAGAAACAAGTCCTCACTGTCTCTCTCCCAGCTCATGAGACCCCCGTGCTTCATGATTCCTGGGCCCTTAAATTCATACGCACTTGCCCGAGGAAGGAATACTTTTAACAAAAATCGTGGACAGGTTTATCTTCAGACTGTTGCTGGAATGGTTTTGTCCTGGTTAAACTGTGTTTGCCATCTAGTGGCAGCACCCTGCAATGGAGCATCCTCCTCCGGTGCGCAGGGCAGGGGATTGCCAATACCCCAGGGTGCCTGGAAAGCGCTGGCAAAGCAGATGCGTCTAGCCTTTGTCAGCACAGAAAACCCAAAGGTGGGCTTTAAGAAAAGCCCCAAGCACTGCCACAATTGCAGCTTTTGTTCTAAGTCAGATCACGGTTATAGAGTATAGTTTAGTTTGGGGGAAATCTAGAACTGAGTTTTTGTGGATTGTGATGTATCAGTAAAATACTTGCCTTCCTTGAGCGATAGATGTTTTGCTTGTGCCCGGCGCTTATTCCAGCCTTTGTGATGTTTCTGACTTCTAAAAAACAGGATGAAGTGAGAATATCATGTTAGATTTGGGTTTTCTGCCTGTGGTAGCTTTGTAATCTTAGGCAGTTGTATGCACCAGTCTGCACCAGTATCGGTGTGACTGGACTATCAGGGTGCTCAAATGAACTTATATAGTGGCAGGCACAATCTGCAAAACAATTACCATGCCTTTGAGCTTTAGTGAAAATGTGTTTCTTTCCTTTAGCTTTTTTTGCTATCTGTTTCTCCTCCTGAAGGTCTGAGCACTTACTGAAGTACTGATGACAGGTGATGAAGATACATGGAAAATACACTTCATAGATGGAAATACACTTCACACTTTGCTCTCTTAAAATTTGTGTAGTAGCTGTGGATGAAAACCAAGTTGGTTAGCACAAAAAAAGTGAAACCAGGGGCATTCACCTTGGAGGAAGCTGTAACATTTGCAGGCTAACATTCCCCATGCTATCTTTTCAGGGAAAACAAGCGTTTCCGAGTATACGTGGTGATCCCACTGCTGCCTGGGTTTGAAGGAGACATTTCAACTGGCGGGGGGAGCGCGCTACAGGCCATAATGCACTTCAACTACAGGTACTGCAGGCAGCCCTGCTGTAGGCAGGGCTATTGGAGACCTCCCTGGTCACCTCTGCTGGCTGCTGGTGATGCCCAAGGCTCCAGCTGCCATCCACATGGCGTCATGCTAGATGTTGTCCACATGTGCACAGTGTTTGGAAAATGAGAAAACAGTAGCTTTCACTTAGTAGTATAGCTCATGTATTTGCCAGCATCAGGGTTTGCATCAGGAGGTGAGGCAATGCTAGCTGAGTAGGGAAGTGCAGTGGGTAAAGCCTGGTGCATTCTGCAGGCAAATACCGTTACAGATGAGGGGAAATCTGTGCCTCTGCCCTGGCATAGTGGGTCCCCCAATCCCCTATAGAAACCCACCAATTCCTGACTCTCAGTTGCTCCCCATGTGCAGCATAACACTTTCCTTTTAACTCATCAAACCAGTACTTCTTGACTCTTGAGTTCTCTACCCTCTCTACGGTTATGCTTTCCAGTATGCACATCCCATGGTGCTTACTATGGTTCCTTCTGGCAGCATCCCCATCACCATTGGAGCCAGGAGAGAGCATGCAGCCTTGCAGATTCTTTAGCTGGGCTTTGTCTCTAAATCTACCTTTTTGGCCAGTTCTTTTCCTGGCTCTGCCAGCAACAGCATATTCCCCAATGTGATCCCCCTGCTCAGGCATGGATGTTTTTGGGGGCCACTTGCAACCCAGTAGGTCTCATGGGAAGGAATGAGACACAGTGGTGCCAAGTAGCCCTGTGCTGGAAATGGGCTGTAGAGGAAGGCAAGATGGTCCAAGACATGATGGTTTTACTGGAAAGCTGCTGTGTTATGGTATGTCTGTGGAAACAGAAAAAAATCTTCCTTGTCTGCTGGTCTGCAGGGATCCTACTGCACATCCAGAAGGGTGAGTAGCAGGACAGGAAACACAAGCAGAAGGAAAGCAGCATGTCTCTAACTAGGCCCTTTTACCTGATCTTTCTTCTGCAAGGGCTACCATAGGTCTTGAGAAATTGCTCATGAGTTGGGTTCTTTGAATGAGATGCAGGCTGTGGCTTTTCCAGCCCAGCCATAATCACACAAACTCCCTGACCTGGTGTTCTGCACATGTTATTTTCTTAATGCAATTTCACATTCAGACCTGTGGCACAGAGAGTAGCAGCCCTGTTTGTAACACATTTATTGTCATTGAGGTGTGCTCTAGAAGGCAAAAATGCTCCCCAGCTCCTCTGCAGATTGGTATGAGCTCTTTTAGGAAATGAGCAGTCCATGATATATCAACAGTCATTTGGGAAGAATGTGTGCTCTGGAAGCACTGTGTTTCTTCTGCTTGTGCAGGGTATTTAAGAGGCATCTGTGTTTGTGATTTACCTTGCCTGGTTCTGCTTCACCATATGCTGTTCCTTGAGTTGCGGTGGTGCTGACGGCTGCCTACCTTCTTTCTAGGACCATGTGCCGAGGAGAAAACTCAATCCTGGCCCAGCTGAAGACAGAGGGTAAGAGCTTTATTCCTCTCCTCTGTTTTTTAGTCTTGGGATGCTGCTGTTTGATGGATACGTCTGACACAAAAATCAGATTTTCCAGCTTCTTATTAACATGGCTTGCTGTGACTGGGGCATCTCACAGCAACGTGTGCTATGGGTTCATGGGGCTGGTGAGTGACCTCCTCCTCTACTGTTATTCCATAGCAAGGTCTTTCGGATCACGCAAGCAAGCCATGGCCAGTTGTCAGACTTCATGCTTGGATGCAGCCCTGATCTGGAGGAGGGGAGGACCCCAGGGAGGAGACAGCAGAGGTTGCAGCTGCTCAGGATCGTGTTGATTGGAAAATGTCCTGGGGGCATGCTTTTTGGGAGTGACAAGCCTTCAGCCTCCCCTGTGAATCCCACCCTGCGTTTCTTTCTGGCAGTTGTCAAACACAGAGAGGAAAAGCCTGTCTAAGCAGGATGCTGTTTCTGAGCTGATTCCTTGCCATGAGGGTGCCAACTTGAAATTGCTCTGCTGGGAATGGGAGCACCATGAAAATCTACATGTCACAAATACTAGGGTGTATGTAATGCCTCATTCCTTCTGGGTCTTTGCATAAATCTGAACTGCAGACAAGTACATTAGGACATATTTCCATACTGTGCATGGACAGAACACCTGCTTCCAGCTCCTTTTCTGCAGGATTTGCAGAAGAACAGTTGCATGGTCCAGTTATTTTAAGACATTTGGGTCAATTGTGAGCAGTTGGCATGCTGCATGGGAGATCAGGGTAATTTCTTGCCATAGTGGAAGTATTCAAGCACGCAGTGGATCAGAGCAGCACAGGAAGCCCACAGGCAGCTTGTAAAGTCTATTTATGAACTAATTTCCATTATCTGTTTCTTATTATTTTTAAAGTCAAAAGTGAATTGTTATTCATGTGGGCCTTTATATAAAGGGTCTTTTCTCTTTCTTCTCTTTTCCACCTCCCTCATCCCTCATCTTGTTTAATTTTCAGTTGGAGATAAGTGGATAAACTACATATCGTTCTGTGGACTTAGAACATATGCCGAGTTGGAAGGGAAACTAGTCACAGAGCTCATCTATGTTCACAGCAAACTGCTTATTGCTGATGACAACACAGTTATAATCGGTGAGCAAGGGGGCTTGTGGGGGGGTTTGGACCACTCAATTATACCTGTATTAGACCCTTCATTTCTCTGCCCCGTATTCAGTGCAGGCTGTGCTGCTGTGTGCTTTTCTATGCTGTGATTTCTTTCTTGTGGAATATTTTGTTGTTTAAAAAGAAAAACACCCAAAAAACAAGTGCATAAGTTCATCAGGAAGGTAGGTAGGAGGGAGGAAAGGATGTGGAGAACTGTCATTTAATTTGTTTTTCTAAAATGGTTTTAAATCTCAGTGTAACAGTGAAGAGAATTCCAGTGCAGGGAATATTGTCCATCTGTCTTGTATCAAACTCTGCTCTAACTGGAAGACTTGTGAGACTTGTCATCTGTTCCTTAAAGAACAGACTGTGCCATAAAACTTGGAAGCTTTGGACAACATGTGTCATTTATCAGCTCCATTTCCTAAGAATGGGGAAATACGTTATAACAAGTAATAGATAACATTTCATCCATTTCTTTTTACCATATTTATTGTGAGACCATGCAGCAAAGACAAAGAGACTTCAGGCTCGGAGCTCTACATTGGAGCAGAAAAGCAGTTGTTTTGCCTGTTTCTTTAAAGAAACCTTTTTTGATCTGTTGTATTAGCAACAAAAGCTTTGCCAAAGAATAACTTAATACCAGATTTTTAAGACTCAGAATACTGCCTTCCTTCAGTGCAGAAGTTCAGCTGTAGTCTCAGATGACCTGTGGTTAGGTTTGCTCCTCTGTTGTTACCCTCTGTGGGGTCAGATCTCATCTCCAGCACACAGAGCAGCTCAGAGTTGGTTTCATCAGTGTTACAGCAGGAGCAGTGTTGTTGCAACTGTGATCTGGGGGGGGCTGAGACAGCTCTTTATTTCTGTTTTCTGTACCTCTAAGCCTGAGGGCAGATTTTTATGCAGCATTTGCATCTGTGCCAGCTGATGAGATGATGGGGAGGCAGTGTCATCCCTTTTCCACTCATGAAAGGCAGTGCGTGGAAATAATATGCTAATGGTGCCACTGTGCAGGAGAGACAGGTAAAAGGACAGAGAAGGGCTCAGCTCATTTTTCTTGTGGGAGGTGTTAGGTCCCCTTGAGTCAGTTCAGTCACTGGGAAGGCTAAATGGCTACCTGGTGCCTGAGGGTCTTTTCTGGAGCTGGGGGTTGTTTGGTCATTTCTGTGGGTTAATGATCTGACTCCTATCACTGGCTGCATCTTGTGTTTCCTTTGGAGCCCAACAAGTGCTGTGGTGTCTCCAGTCCTTTCTTTCTGATGGCTGCATGGGACAGAGAAACTGGGTTGGGGGATAAAGCCTCAGCTGGTCTCAAGCAACGCTGTGGGTGTCAGGCCCTGCAAGAGGAGCTCTCAGCACTGTGCAGTCAGGGCTGGAACCGCCGTATGCACATAAACCCTTATGTGAGCATGGTGGTGCATTTTCAGAGGGACCTCTCTGCAAGGCACAGCCAGAGGCATGCAGTAGAAATGCAACAGACGAAACATCTGCTGCCCTTCAGCAGCACTGGACCGAAGTGGTTATTTCCCAAAGTGTGAGCCAGGAACTGTGTACAGAACACCCATGGATCCCACCGCTGGGGAGGTGGCCCCTCTGCAACCCTCCGGAAAGCACACCTCCCCTTGCTGGTGTCTGGGTTTTCCACAGTGTGCGGTAATGCTGCAGCAAGCACAGGGCAAGGAGTAGAGAAGAAACACGTCCAATAGTGCGAAGGTCACACAGGGCCTTGGGGGACCTTGTGTCTGCAGACATGAAGTGTGGTCCTGGCAGGACAGGAGGGCCTGGGTGTTGGTTACTCACAACAAGGAGATTACATCCTTCTTCCTAGATCTCCCTCCCCCCAAATCCCTTGCTTTCCAGATGCAAATGAAAAGCTTCCTTTCTTTACCTACTAAAGATGAAAGCAGATTTACCCATGAAGCCCCTCCTGTGTCAGGTAGCCTCGTATCCAAGCCAAATGCAGTTAAGCCCTTTGAAAGCTGTGATATCCTTCAGCAAAAGTATCTGGGAAGTTTCAGAGAGAGTAAACTTTTAAAAACATTGGCCTGGGCTTGGCTATGTTTCAACCTTCTTCCAAGCCTGAAGCTTTTGAAGCCTGCAAAAATTAGTTGGAGGGGTTTTTTTCCCTTCCCCAAATCCTGGCTCTCAGGGTCTGTGTTTCCATAAGAAAGCCCTCTGGTCAGAGTTTTACCTTGCAAAGCCATAGATGGTCCCCCGTGGAGATGAGACATGCGGAGGGTGGTGATGGAGGGTGTACAGGAGCACCTCATGCAGCCGTGGTGCATTACCGGTGCTTCGTTCTCCCCCTTGCCAGGCTCTGCCAACATCAATGACCGCAGCATGCTGGGGAAGCGGGACAGTGAGATGGCCATCATCGTGCAGGACACTGAGACCATCCCCTCTGTGATGGATGGGGAAGATTACAGCGCTGGGAAGTTTGCCCAGTCCCTCCGGCTGCGGTGCTTCAGGTGGGATGCACAGGGCTGGCAGTGAGTAGGATGCAGGCAGGGCTTGCTCAGGCTTTTGCCTGCCCACAGCCTTTCAGACCTATAGAGTTGCTGCCTGCTCAGGTTTAGCATTGCCTGGCCCGGAATTAGCCCAGACTTCTGCTGCTGTTTCACTGGCATTTCTTTTTCTCCCTCTCCCCCTCCATTTCCCATCTGGACAGTTATTGCACAGAAACAAGAATAGAAAATTGAGCAGTGTTACAGCTGAGAGACTATTGCAGGGGACAGGAGCAGGAGGGTGCTTGGAGCACACGGGGTTTGGCAAGTCCCAAGGAAATTTTTCATCTCCTGGAATTTCTCAAGACGGGGAGTACCCAGTGCTTGAGCTTCCATAAGCATCAATCACTTTGTCCTCTCAGGGTAGTCCTTGGCGGCTCTGATCTCAGTCCGGAACACCAGGATCCTGTTTGTGATAAATTTTTCAAGGAGGTGTGGATTTCTACAGCAGCTCGCAATGCCACCATCTTTGATAAGGTGAGGAATGTGGTGCCTTTCCCTTCTCTCCTTCCCACACAGGGGCAGCAGGTGCCAATTGGAGAAGCAGCACAGGGAGGGCAAGTGCAGCAGGTCCAGCTCCTGGGGTGGGACCTTCAGAGATGCTTTCAAGGAATGAGTAGTGTTGGATGCAAGAGCTGTGAATAAGACACTGGAGTACGTGCATCCTCAAAATGTGACAGCAGCCCAAGAAGGCAGCAGTTCTGATTTCTCCTTTTATTTGTATCAGTTGTAGCTCCACTGAGTGGCCATGGTGTACTTACTGCTTCTAGCTGGCGTAACTGGAGTAGAAACAAATTTTACTTCTGGTTTTTAATGAGCTTTTGCAGTGATAAGAAGAAGCCCTGGAGCTTCCCCTCTGCCTGTTCCAGCCATATCATAGATAGGCACGTACATCTTCCTTACCCATTCTCCAGGCTCTTAATTAAGTCACTTCCATCCCAGGGAATTTGTATTAGACGTTTTCTCAGGAACTCTGCATTGCAGTATTTCCCCTGCAATAACATGCCACTTCTTTCTGTTTTAATCAGGTTTTTCGATGCCTTCCCAGTGACCAGGTGAATAATTTAACCCAACTGCGTGACTTCATCAGCAAGCCCAAATTAGCAAATGATGATCCTGTGAAAGCAGCAGAAGAACTGAAAAAGATTCGTGGGTTTTTAGTACAATTCCCTTTTCGTTTTCTGGAGGAAGAGTACTTGCTTCCCTCTGTTGGAACAAAGGAGTCCATGGTACCCATGGAGGTTTGGACTTAAGAAGACTTCTTTATGTTTTAAAGTGGTTCTCTAGAGACAAGTTGATGAACAATACGGGATTTTGGAAAGCTTTTTATTGCTGAGAGAGGTGATAAAAATCTCCACCAAGTTAACGTGTCTGCCTTAAGGATTTTGGTGGAGGAACTCAAAGCAAGTCAACACTAGCAAAGGAGAGAAGCAGAAAGACTTGGAAATTATGACAAATGAGAAGTTTAACCTCTGAAGGAGTTACTTCTTAAGGCATGTTCTGAGCATCTAAAGGATGCAGGCCACTTCCTAGGACAGGAGACAAATTCCAATCGCTGTTGTTACTACTGCCAGCTGTATACTGTGGTTGCATATGTACTGTGATTGTGCTGTGGCTGTGCGGGAATCGTAGGCTGCGTGTGCTTCTAAGGCTTTTGGGAATCTGCTCCTTGGCTTGCTGGAGTCCCCCATCTCACCCCTTTAATATGCCATCGGAGCATGCCATACAGCTCTGGTGCTGTCAGGAAGTGCTGTTTGGTGCTGCCTTAGGCTGTCCTGCAGCTTGCGAAGTGTAGGTGTTCCATTTCTTAAATGGAAAGGAACTAACAGTCTTGTATCAGAATCAGCATTTTGGTCTGTTCTCCCCTCTGAGGTTAAAAAACCTAACTGTTTCTATCACAGCTAGAGCAATCAGCAGTCCTCACATGTAGCATGGCACTGCCTAGGTCTTGGCAAAAGGCAGCCTCAGTGGAGCCGGAGGTGCTGAAAATCACCGGTGGTTGCTGGCCTTTGCAGACATGCAACACGTCAGTTTGTTCAGACTGTGTGTGGAGGCTTTCTGCAGGAGAGGATCAAGGTTTAAACTCAAGCCTTAGATCATCTCTGGAGCTGGAAGAGAGCGAGGCACTGCCTGTAGTGGGACAGAAACTTGAAAACTAGCATGGGCTGAACAAAGCTCTGGACTCTGGGTCCTCCATTCATGCATTTACATTGCAGTACATAGGTAGACTTTTCTTTCCATCCCTTTCCTTAAGGAAGACAAAGGCCATTAAGCTAGAGCTGATGCCATGCTCAAACCGAGCTGACATGTCGCTTTGTAGGGGGGATGAATGTAATGGGGAAGGGGAGCCATTAGCAAAGCCTTTGCTCTTTGTTATTAGACCAGCCACAATCTTTGAGCTCAGCCATGCAGGATGCGTCTTCCTAAGCACAGGTAGAACTCAGCATGCCCAACCCTGTTTTCCATTTCTGTAAGACAATTTCCAAAGCTATTTTGCATCTCGCTGTGCAGCAAAGCAGCAATTCCATTTGGCATCCCTGGGCAAAACACTACCACTCCTGGCTCAGGACCTCACATGGTAGGTGTTGTCCTGGGTCTACTCCATCTGCAATGAGCCGTGTCTCCCAGTTTCATGTCCAGCTCCAACTGCAATCCCAGGAGAGGTGTTCCCTGGCAGTCAGCAATGCCGTGTCAAACACTAGGAGATCAGACTGTTAGAAATACCTAATGGGAGTTGGATCTGGAGAAGTGGGAGGCTGCACTCCCCTGCTGCTGCAACGTCCAGTGAAAACCCCTTGCTAGCTGTATTTAACCCTGTGCCCAACTCTCCTTAGTCAAAAGACCAGGTGAACTATTTACTTCAGTTCACAAGCAAGTTTGTTTTTATCTTTCCTGACTCTTCCAACAGTCTTACTCATTTTTTAACTGGAAAAGAATCACACCAGTCGCCTAGCTATTCCCAAAACGTAGCTGGCACCACATTTTAGCTGATTGCCTTTGATGCCTTCAGAGACGTACATAGGCACCAGATAATTCTGTACCTGCTACATCACCCAAGTAAGTAACACCTCCAGACATTCTTCCAGGGCAGCCTGAGTCTCACCCCTTTCCTACAATTCCCACTGTTTTACACTCATGTTTTGTAGATACAGTTGCCTCTTATACTCCTTTCTGGTTGGTTCACCTGTGGTCTGGCTAGCCTGATGGAAGTGCATTGTGCAGCATTTTAAGTGATGATCTTTGGTCCAGGGTGGTACACTGTTAGCAGATAAGTAGGTTCCCTTTATTTTTGATTTTTCCCTTTAAAACAAATTGACCTGGGGTCACCCCCTGCAGAACCAGAGCAATATGTGCTCCCACCATTTGCAATCAAGAAAGATCAAAGGTGTCTTGTTATTTCACATCTGTGCAAGTTCAGACCTTTTCTCTCCTGATATGTTTTTAGCTGTTTTAGTTTGAACAAAGCTGCTAACTTTAAACAATTACAGCCTGTCAAAGAATCATTGTAAGTCACACAGATCTGTATTCATAGCTGAAAAGGAAGCATTCAACCCCGCCACCCCTACACGTGAACCTTGAAGTGCAAGACTCCTGTCATCTTCTAAGTGCTCTTATTGTCTCCATCCTCATATTAGCAAAGACTTTTGTAAGTGTTAAATTATCCTTATATTGTCTCTTAAAGTGGTAGGTAGCTCAGTACTGGGGCTTTATAACTCCAGTGGCATTAAGTCCCCTTCTGCCAGGCTGCTTTGGGGAAAAAAACAGCCAGGTTCTGCAACACTCAGCCCACCGCATGATGGATGCTGGTCCCAGGCAACACAGCAGAGCCACGGAGGAGAGGTTTAATTGGCTGATTATGTATGAAAAGGTGCTAATTAAGAAGGTCTTTTGTTATTAAAATAGCACAGGCCTCACATTGGCTCTCTGTCCAAAAGGAGGTTTCCCTCTGTGGGAACAGAGGAGCTGTGCTCCTAAACATCCCTGTGCTGTTGCTAAATTCCAGATACCAGGAATTTAGTAATGTTCAAATGCTGGCAAGGTGTGCAGGGCAGCCTTGGCACAGAGCAGAGAGCCTGGCATCCCCCAGGGCTCAAGAGGCCACAAAGCCCCCCATGGATGTGGCATTGCTCACCCCAAACAGATGCTGGGACTGGAGCCATTTCCAGTGAAGGCACAACACGTTGAACATGTGGGCTGTGCTGTTCAGAGCTGGCTCCTTGCATCCTGTCAGCTAGAGATTTATTTCTTATATTAAGAAGCCTGTGAGATTGAGCACCTTGAGAGAGTTAATTTCTGCATCTATACAATCACTACTTCTTAGTCTGTAATACCAGCGTGGGTTTAATACCTTCAAACTGGAGAGGATCACTCACAAATATACAATACTGTAACAAGCAATGTGGGTTCAAGCACTAGCAAACCCAGGAACATGAACTGTTTCGTGTAGTGTTTATTTGTTGGAACTATAGGAAATGAGAACTTTTCCCAGGCTTAGTCTTTATTTTGAGTAGAACACTTCCCCCCTGCCCCCCTTTAATTTATTCCTTAACACATGCCACCTTGAGAACTCACACTCCTTATCATGTCTCTTTAATAGTCTGATATTGTAAAATGTATTCTGTTGTATAGGTGCTGGACTGGATAAATGTTTCACTGTAAAGTTAATGGATGATTTAAAAAATGAGGGATAAAATGTCATCATATGTTGTAACTTTACTAGAAAATGATTTGTAGAAGAACTACTCCAGTGCTCCATGGCAGATTTGAAGCGCTCAGCTCAGTTTCTGGTTTCTTGGTCTCAGTTTGTTGCTTGACTTGGTGTGAGCTTTACTAGATTAAATCCCAATTGCTCCATTTTCTTTTGATGAGGTTTCAGAACATAATTTTGCAATCCTGGTGCTGTCCCTGGGGGAAACCTCACTGCAGGTCTTTCCTTGCTGTGGGACCCTGATACTAATAATTTAAAATATCTTTATTCCTTCCAAGGAAACATCCATATACAATCAAGCTCAGATTTGGTTTTCTATTTTTATTTCAGTGTAACAAGACTTTTGTGCCCTGCATTTGTGGGTACATCGAAATAAAAGTCTGAATGGTCCTTTAGGTTAATGCTGTCTCCTTCTGCCGAATATAAAGACCCAAATCCATGCTGGTCTAAACTGACACATCTCCGTCAGCTGTGGAGCTGCT
The DNA here is from genome assembly GCF_000696875.1 of Nestor notabilis. Taxonomy (NCBI): domain Eukaryota; kingdom Metazoa; phylum Chordata; class Aves; order Psittaciformes; family Psittacidae; genus Nestor; species Nestor notabilis. Next base: position 62,792 of record NW_009930784.1, read on the forward strand.
GCGCTGGTTTTCTGGCAGAAAGAAAGGACTTGGTCTGTAGAATGCAGTGGTGGTCAAGGTGAGGAGAGCAAGTGGGCTCCAGACCAGGTACCAGGGGTAGAGGTTGGCCCACAAGATGGGACTACACTCTCACATTTTGTGGCTTGAAACCAGCAACCTCTCCTGTGCAACTGAGGTACTGCTGAAACCAGGAGCTTTGCAGAGTCGAGCCTTAAACCAGGAGTGTAACGCCATAGCAGTGGATCAGGTTAAGCATGCAAAACTAAGGTGCATCAGAGTGGAACAGACCCACAGACTGTCCATCAACCACTGAATGCAATGATCCTCTTGGGGGTTCTCTTTTCTCCTTTTTTTAAAAATTTTTTTTTTATTTCCTTGCCTGCTTTCTCATTGTGTCTTCCAGTATTTGTGGTTATTCTATTTTTCCTTCCCAGTGTGTTTTCCTAAACTCTCCTCCATGTAAACAATTCCGTATTACCTCTTTCCTGACACTTGGGAAATAGAAAAAGTGTCAAAAGTCACAGCTCTGGGAATGTTGGGTTTAGGGTTTGTTCTAAATTGTGTGTCTAGCTAAACTAATCAACAAAAAAGGAGCTTCCACTTTGGGTATGTCTCCGTGTGTTTCTACCTTCCAGTGGTGCAGGTGTGAACACTGAATATCCCTTCTGTGAAGGCTGCTGGAATTGAGTTTTGTGTCCTTGTTTCTGCTAATGATCGCTTTTCTTTCCACTCTATTTCTATCTGGTAAATGAATGTGTAATAATGGACTGAAAATACAGATGATCATCATATCCAAATGTTTGGCCTTGCTCTCGTTTCCGCTTGGTTTTGGGACTGTGGGCACATGCTGCTTGTGGGCTGAGTTCTGCCCTTGTCTTGCATAGGCAGTGCTGCCCTGGCAGCCAAAACATGATGGGAAAGGGCTCAGAATTGCAATGAAAATGGCAAGACTTGAGTCATTTGTCCTAGGAGGGAGAAATCGCTGGAATTAAACAGCACAGAAAGAGAAAATTGGATTTCTTAAAATTTAAAATCCTGTTTTAGAGGAGATTTAGTAATCCAAAAGCACTATGAAAGGCACAGAATCGTCTGTCTCCAAAATAGAATTAACTTGCCACTGTCCCCTTTAACTTTCAGTAGAGGAAATTCAGCATAGAGAGAGGAAAAAGCAGATTACTGGTTGTCCTCCAGGGGGAGAGAGATTAATAAAGCATCAGTGGCATTTCCAAGCTCTCTTGCAAGCTGAAAACATATTAACTTCTGTGTTTCTTAGGTTTCTCATCTCCTTCTTCAAATGCCAAAGGGCTCTCCGCATCTTCAGAACTTCCAAATCCAATCTGTGCTCTTGATAAACACAATAAACCAAGATAACAGAGCCAGAGCTTCAGGGCCAGGAGTGTGCTGGTAGAAGGCAGGGAGCTGCTGATTGACACTCGGCTTCTGCTGCCGCTCCGGCATCTCACAGCTAATTACATGCTCACTGCGTCATGCTTATGAGGCCTTGCAAGCAGAGATAACAGCAGTAGGAGCAATGCAGAGACCTGCCAGGCGCTGCTGTGCACGGAGGTGCCACTGGCAGCAGGGCGGGTGTGAGGGTGATGGCTGCAGTGGAGGCAGAGAGCCCTGGCTGGCTCCCGCTTGCCAGCATCGCTTGGTTTCAGTGTGAGCAGCACAGGAGAGCCGCGGCATCTCAATGCAAGCTCATCTCAGTGTGAAATAAATGTGAAACTACAAATGGTCCTGATCTAGAAAGCAGGTATCAGTTTGTAGGAAGGGTCCTTTCATTTTTCTGTGTGATGCAGGGGCCCAGCTTGAAGGCAGTGTTGCTGCTTTTGCTGTGTTCCCTCTCCTACGCATAGGCGCGCAATGCTTTTACCGGGCACAACTTCATCCACATCCATCAGCCCATTAAAAACATAATGAACACCAACTTACAGGCTGTAGCTGGCACAAGCCATTGCAGGAACGTGCATTCACTTGAACTACTTGCAAAGCCTCTACTTTGGCGGCTCCTTGATGAGCAGAGATGCAGCCAACATGTACCCTCAACACAAAGTGCCATCGCTGGTTTGTTTAATAGACCTGTTCTTTCCCGGAGGATTTCTCCAGCAACTTTTGTATGGAAGCTACTCCTGCCTCTTCCCACAGCTCAGCCTCTCCATTGCTGATGTGTCCACAGCCATCCTGTGCTGGAAGCTGGAGAAATCCTCTCCTCCACCCCAGCACTGAGCACATCTGCTCTTTGGGCCTCCGTTAGCCATGCATTTATGCACTGAGCTCTCAATGTCAAAGTTTTAGTGAGTGCCAGCCTTCCGCGTGTATGAAATTACTAATATGCTGTAGCTGGTTTTGTAGAGGAGGAAAGTAGGGAAGGAAGAAAGAAAGAAAAGGTTTTGTGAGACAGGTCTAAGGGCACATGAAGAAACAGGTTTCTTCTCACTGCTAAAAATCAATCTGTTTTAGTTTCTCTGTAATTGTGCTGGCCCTTCAGAGTTTCAAGTACGTCTCTGAAGCACTGATGTGGTGGAGCGAAGGTTTTAAGAGCGTGAATCACAACAGCACTGAGTGAAATACTCCTTTTTTTTATTGGAAAAATTAAAAGTGACAGTTTCAAAATTGGTTCCACTGCTTTGATTGATTACTCAGAATATTTAGCTCAAAATTATTATGGCAAGATTTTCTACTGAGGCTCATGGCTGGGATGGAAATTAATTTGGAGGGGAGGAGGGGAAGTTCTTAGAAAAGAAATTATTCTGCAAAGGAAACTGTTTATACCCAGGATCTGTGATGAGTAATCTCTCCATATTCAGCCTGATCTTGATAATTAAACATCCTGTGAGTTCCTGTTTGAGGACAAAGGAGAGGAGGCCAGGAAGATAGCGTTATCATGGCTTCACAGGTTCTATTATCTGGAGATTACTGGTGCTCAGCAGAAGCTGGGAAGCTATGTGCCTGCTGCTCAGGAGCTGTGTGTGCTCTGCTGATGGCCTGGCCATATGGTATGTTATAGAACATTGAATGGTTTGGGTTGGAAGGGACATTAAAGCTCATCCAGTTCCAAGCCCCCTGTCACGGGCAGGGACACCTTCCGCTAGACCAGGTTGCTCAAAGCCCCTGTGTCCAGCCTGGCCTTGAACACTGCCAGGGATGGGGCAGCCACAGTTTCTCTGGGCAACCTGTGCCAGGACCTCACCACTCTCACAACGAAGAGCTTCTGCCTAA
>NW_009930784.1:66044-68771 GCF_000696875.1 Nestor notabilis
CACTCTTTCAACCTGCCCTGGGCCAAGGGGCGTGCATTTAATGAGGCAGAAGAGTGCTGGAGTCTTGCTGGGGTAGATGTGCTGGAAGTCACTCATCATGGATGGAAGTTATGGATGCTGAGACACTGAAGGTGGTGTGGGCACAAGAGAAGTTCAGGTAAGAGCTGGGCCCACCTCTTCAGCTAGAGCAACCACCAGGCCAAGCTGTACAGTGGTTGCACCTGGGTTTTGGCACCCCTGAATGCACTACTCTGTCCATACAGGTGCCATCTCACCACCTTTTGGTCTCAGCTTCTCTTACCCTTGCCGGATCTTTGTACGCTCCCTTACATTCCTGCAAAGGCACGGCTTAGAAGCAGGCATACCATATGGATGCACCAGTGTATCCAGACGGACAGCTGCTCCCTCAACCCAGGCTCTTACCAGGACGGAAGAACCAGGAGCAGCAGGGAGAGAGGGGACAGGCAGGCTAGACTTACCCAGGGAGATACTGACCTTCCTGGCTCCCTCCTGCCCACAGCTTCAGAGCTCTGTCCTGCTCCCGATGTACTGCAACTGGCATTTATACCATTCCTCCAGTTTATCTCACAAAACAGGCAGAAAAGTATATTTTCTAAGTATATTTTCTTCTCTTGGTTGCCTTCCTTATTTCACTCTTTACCAACCAAGCCCTTGCAGACTCACACACTGGAATGTGCATATTGTACATGCAAGACAAACAGAAAATGTATCCCTGTGGAGAGGGCTCTGTTTGCCCAGCATTTTTAAATTTTGACTTGAAAGATGTGTTTGAGACCTCAGATTTGGGGCTTTTTTTACATTTTAGGATTTCACGTTTCAGACATGCTTTCTCTTAAAATGGATACATGGTTTATGAAATAAAATACAAAGCACTGTAGCTTCAGAAATATGAACTAGATACTGCATACAGAATTAATTTTAGGCAAGTTGAAGGTTTTCTTTATACAGGAAAGACCCATTTTGGCCAGTATCAGTTGTGGAACTGCGAAATTCCAGAAAGGAAGGCAGCTGTAGCCACAATCTACAGACCAGCACAGTATAGATGTTTGTCTTCAGGTGTCTCATCTTCTGCATAGCAAATCCCAGATGGACCCCATATATCTGTTGACTGTGTGTTGACCAGCACATACCGACTGGAAAGCGTGTCGCAGATACTGGTAATAGAATTATGTTGTCTGAATGTAACCTGTGAATTTAATTACATGAAGGAATTTAAGCTGTGTTTCCTCGAGGCAACACTCAAGTGTGATTTCATGGATGGGTTACTTTTAGGTAACGTTCAGCCTGATTCCTCTTGTGCCTGCCACAGCCAGAGGGAGAATGGCTGCCCTGCCATGGTAAATCCAGGGATGCTGTGCCAGGGGCTGAGGGCTGCTAGGCTAAACTGCACGGCAGCCCACAGCCCTCTAAGGACCACGTGAGGGGAGTGAAGTGACCATCTCCACACATGCTGGGACTCCACTTCCAGTCTGGACTAAACCTGCCATCACGACAACGTTGGCTGCAGCTGGAGACACACTGGGGCCATGGAACCCTGCAAGGCAGGAGCTTGGAGGCCTTTTTCCTGGGTGCTGCTCCCTGCCTTGGTGGGAAGCCCCTGCTCCATCTCTCCCTCTCTATCCCAGCCCTTGCCTTCAGCACTGTCCATCTCCATCCCCTCCAGCATCAGGAGAAGCCGGAGGCCTCATGCTGCCCAGCAGAGATGCATGGGGCTCAGCAGTGACACAATGCCAAGAAGAGCTGGTGCACAGAGGTGGATTAAACTCCACTGAGAAATCATTGCCGGAGAGAGGTGGTTTTCGGTGCAGCCAAATCCTCCCTGAAAACAAGGCTGTGTGGTTTGGTCCTCTAGAGGGTGCTGCGGGCTCGACGTGCTCCCACACGGGCCATGAGTGCCCTCTTTACCGAGTGGCTGAGAGCCTCACCCTGAGGTGCTGGGTCCTCATGGGACTCGACGGCCACAGCTTGTAGCTACAGCACATAACCCCACCGGGCTGCCTCCTCCACAGTGCTCCGACTCCACTGGGAGCCTGGCCCATCCTGTCTCCAAAGGATGTAAACCCTGTGGGGTGCACCCCGAATTTCCCCTTGCTGTCCGCACCAGAGATGGGCTGCTACAGGGGTTTGTAAGTCAGCACCTTCCCCTTTCCTCTGAACATGGTCATGCTGAGCCATTTTAAAATGAAATACTACATGTACCTTTCCTGTTTAGGCTTAAACACATTCCCTGCCTAAAATGTTACTCCCAGAAGGCTGTATTAGCTCTCAAATGACTTGCTGCAATATATATCTCCACTTTGTTTCCTTGCAGACCATATCTGTATGACATCAATTGTACTGGCTGAGAATGCTTACAAACCTATTTCCTGCTGCAGGATGATCACATTATACACAATTACACACTCTAGGAATTTCTCCTGAGATCCAGCTGGGTACAGGCTGGAGTGGCGGAGGAGCCGGAGCGTGTGCAGAATAATGAATCATTCATTCAAACCTCCGCACTGACTTCAAGCTCTTGGGTTGTGTGAGCATGTGGTGAGCTGCACCAGCTTCTGAGTACCCTAAAAAAAAAAAAGAAAAAAAAGCCTGAATCATCTAAGTCATTCCAAATTCGGTTTCCGCTGGGTCTACACGCTTTCTGTGTCTTGTCTTTTCATTACTATTATTTTTACCATATCAGAAAGGCTTATGCAGAATTTTTTCAAA
>NW_009930784.1:68790-79170 GCF_000696875.1 Nestor notabilis
CAGCAGGAAAAGTCTTTCTGAGCTCAGACACACAGTTTCAAACAGACTTTCTCAGCAGGAGCAAAGTCCACTTGTCTGTGTCCACTGGGTTCCTGTCCTCAGAACAGACAGACCGGTATTGCTTGTCCTGCATTACTGGTGATGGCAGTAGCAGCAGCATGCATTTGCATTACAGCACTGTGGGGCACCTTCCCAGGACCCTGTGATGCAAAGGGACCTAAAACCACAGCATTTCTCTGCCCTGGAAATCTGACAGCCTGACATAGGACAGAGCTGACTGGAAAGATGGAGATGCCATCTGTCCTTGTGATGGGTAGGGTCTCACATGCAGGTTATCTTTCTCCAAACAAATAAAATGATGCTTTTCTTTGACCCACTCTTGGATCCTTCTAGCAAAACCATGTGTTGTAGTGTCACGGGAGGGACACAGTGATAATGCACATTGAAACCTCCCTGGTAAACAGCACAAAGCCCATCCGGCCATGCTGACTGTCCCGGAGTGCAGGACGCTGGTGCAGCTGTGGTGCCAGGGCTGCAGTGTGGCATGTTGCAACACCCCATGAAACAACCACCACGTTCCTCTTCTGCTTCCTGGCCAAGTCACACCAGAAGCAGCTTTCCTGCTCCACACCGCTCGCTGTGGCCTGGTGGAGCAGCCCCCCTGCATGGCACCATGTCAGCCACTTCCCTGAAATCCAGCTATGTTTTACTCACTGTTTCATCGTTATCTGCCAGTTCAAAAGGCCGAAGCATATTTGTTAGCTAAAGATTTCCTTTTAGGGAGCTGGCAGCAGATTATCCTGGCTGTTTCTAACGATGTGTAATCTAAGCTGTCACCCACGTTTCCAATGTTTTACTCCTGGTAAGGCTACAGAAAGGCTGGAATGGAGCTGAGGTGCTGGAGAGCCCTGCTCACACAGAATGGGATGGTCTCTGAGACCTCACAGATCACATCACCTCCACCCTCAGGTCATCTGAACTTACCTTTATTTTCTTTAACCCTCTCAAGGATCATATGGCTTTCCTAAGGATACAACTTTCAGTTGTTACTACTTTTTAAATAAGACTAAAAGTCACATGTGGACATATGGTTCCATTAGCTGCAAAAGTGCTGAATATGGTGGAAGCTGGGGCAAAAAATGAAGCAAATCCATCCCTTCCCCATGGTAACACCCAGACCGGCCGCTTGGAAAACCCACCCTTTCCGAACAGACTTGTGTACTCTCCTTTTGTTCATTATAACATATGTTCATCTTAACTTCTACAAAAAAGAATGCAATGGGGGATTCACTGACACACAGGCTATTTGCTGGTTTTCTGATTTTGCACATTTCACCACCCGGGTGTGCTTAGCTGGTGCCCAGCATCTTGTTGGTAAAACTGACATGAACATTTTCCAAGTCTACATGAGATAATGTAATTTTGACCCCATATGCTTTTTTCTTTCTGATTAAACAGCTACGGCTGTTGGTGGTTTTACTGTGTTTAATCTGAACTCAGTATTAGGCTGACGTGCTCATTACTTGCCGAAATTGCTCAATCCACAATGTCAGGACTTGAAATAAAACACAGGCAATACTGGGAAGGGTGAACAAGGCTGTTCTGCATGCCTGGAAGACACTGTTACCTTACAATTGTCTTGCAGGCTTTTTCTTTATTTTTAGTGGGTAATTTCAGGTCAGCTGCATCCCAGCTCATACACTACCTCAAGTTAGCGACAGAAAAGAAAGGAAAAACAAGGCTGAAAGAGGGCCTGCATGATTCAGGAGCTCAAGTCCTGTTTTCCAAAAGCAATGTAGGCTTTCCAAGTGGCAATGTAGCAGCCTAATTGTCATTTATTAGCAGTCACACTAGCTCTTAATGCTCAGTTTTGCAGAGGAAAAAGCTAATTCCCTTTCAGCATGCAGCCTGTGTCAGCTATGGTACTTCCAAAACTCATACTTTGCTGCATGTGTCATTTGGTGCTTCTGAAAGCATGATTGCTCATAAAGTGCTAAATCCACCACCTGCCTGTATAGAGGAGAGTGGATTTTCTGTTAGGATATGGCTAACTTGCTTCTTAAGATACTGTGTAAAGCACTGAAATCTTCTTTAACAGCTAAATAATCCAGAGAAATTTTGCAGAGAGGTCTCTTGCAGGGCTATCAGCACCTGCCCTACATTCACTCCAGTGAGATGCTGTGGTACGGAGCATGTTTATCCCTCTGGAGATAAGTCTGCAGCCTGCTGTTGTCTTAAGGCTGAGGATTTCACTAAGGAGTTTCAGCAGTGAGTATCTTTGGTTAGGTCCCTGATGACCAGATGAAAGCAGTGCAAGCATTGCTTGTAAGAGATGAGCTTTAGTATTTAATCCTGTGAGTATTTCTTTCCAGCTGACACTCAAATCCTACTGATGTCTCTCCAGGTGGAAATCTCCAGATGAATGCCTATTTATTCACCTCCATTTAGATCTGGAGGTGGTGGAGGGTATGCAGGATATGTGGTGTCGATAGGGAGTAAGGTAGGGGGTGGATGTGGCAGGGCAGTCGGGGCTAGCAAAGGGAGAAGGTTGGGCAGTGCTGGGGGGCTCATTTCATCTACACACGATGAGTCAAATGACCTGCTCACTTGAGAAAACAGCTCAGTATCTTCAACATATCTCCACTTGCACATCACTCCAGTTTATCACCCCTGCCTGGCTTGTCTCACTGCATCAGCCATATCTGTGTCCCCTGTTTACCTCCCATTGCTCTGACAGCCGGGATCTGTGCCTTAGCAGTCATTCTGCAGTTCTTCAGAGCAGACTCAGTGCATGGCCTCTCTCCAGCAAGGCATGTATGCATGTTGTTTCCTCTTTATTTTAATGATGTATTGGTTATTTCACAGAAACACCTTGTGACCTTGCTTCAGGCCGTCACTGGGTTGCCATTTATCTCAGGTAAGGGAAATTGCATGTTTTCAGTACTTGTGACTTTCTCTTCCTGTTATTCTCTCCTCTGTTCAGCGCATGGTGTATACGTTATTAAAGCCAACTGGCCTAGAACGGATGGCAATAAACCAATCAGTTTGGAAAGTATTCTCGGTTTCCTTCAAGTTGCTGCTGGACCTTTCTCGCCAGCCTTTCTTTCATAACCATGGACGTCTCTCACTGAGATGTGCAGAAGACAGCCAGGGCAGGAGGACACAGGACGGCAGCAGTAGATGAAGTGTTGAGTGCAGGTCCCGCCTCACCCCATGCAGCAGCAGGACAGACTTCCTACCTCTGTGGCATTGCAGAGCCCATCTCGCAGTCCAGCTGTGCCTCTTTCCGTCCATGCACACAGCAGAAGGGGACAACAGGACACAACTCAGTGCAATGTGCACCAGGGATGAGGACACTTATGGTCAGAACAGGTTTGAGCTCATCCAGTAGACAAGGGCACAAAAACACCTTCTGCTTTTGCTACTGCCTCTTGTCTTTCAGCTGACGTGTCGACAGAGGCTGCTTTAGAAAGTACCAGTAACAGTGGTGTGTATGGACAAACACTGTGTTAATACAATAGCATCAAAGAAGTGGTTCTACCTCCAAACTAAACTATAAGAGAGAAATTTCAGTGCCAGGAGCCACAAACTGAGAATCATAAACTTCTGAAACGCTGAGATTAATTAAATATATAATGTCACTTTTGATAGTCTCTCTAATACACTGGCTGCTTTGAGCCTGTAGGGGCCAGAATTTCAAAGGAAATTTTCCAGTTCATCCTTCCCACTCAGCACTGGTGCGCAGGGGAAATGGGCCTTGGTCACATCTTTGTTATTTGGGGTTGATCTACCTTTCTTGCCAAGGTTTTTCTGAGTATCCAATTTAGTTCCCAGCTGATGGCTTCCTTGTGAGAAGCTACTCGTGAAAGCCCAGACTGCAGGCTCAGATGTGGGCAGGGTTTCCCCCTGCGCAGAGGATCAGCCCACTCTTTTTCTGCTTTCTTAACTAAAGATGGAGTCATTCAACATGCAGCACGCCTTTCATAGATATTTTCAAAACCACCTAGTTTCCTGCCTGCTGTTTTGGTAGTTTCTCAGAAATCACGTGTTAACACTAAATTCATCAACTTGCTTAAACGTACCCATTGTTTGCTTGTGGATTTTTTTTTGTTTGTTCTATATACACCTGAGTTGAACGAAGTGTTGACCATGCTTTTCCCATCCTAGGTGTCACTTCATTTTCACATCTCTGCTGATCAGTGGGGAGCTGCACAACTAGGTAAACCCTTGTCCCTTCCTCACAGATTTTCCTCCTAGTACTGCCTGACACTTGTGTTTCAAGGACTCTTCCCCTGCTATAATTTCTCAGAGTCTGCTTATCTGTTTTTGTGGCTTTCTAGAAGGTACTTCTTGGTGTCATGGTGTAATCTCAAGTGGTTAGCCATCCTTTTGTGCTACATTTGCAGTTGCACTAACAGCATCAGATATTAGGCCAAATGGCAATGGCAGGGAAGTGGCCATATCAGTCAGGGCTCTTCTCTGGCTCTTCATCCTTTTGGAGGCTTTTCCATCTGTATGTGTCATTAATGACTTTAGCTGGGATTTGCAGTAATGAAGGATCTTCTATACTGCAGGCTGAAAAGCACCTTCTGAGGGTTGCAAAGCTGATGTTGAAGGAAGTCTGATGTTCTGCAGAGTTTTCTCATATGATCTGTAAATCAGAGTATGCAAACTCTACATGACTTCCTGGGCCTGCTGCCAGCCTCCATCCACATCCCTGCCATGCAGCAGCATGCTGCAGAAGACCTTCCATATATAAAATCCAGACTCAAGTGGCTCCTTTCTGAGATATTGAAGTTACATTTTTAGGTACTCTGATGATGGAATGATGAGTTTCTCTTTCAGCAAGTCAGAAAGTCCTATGCCTTTGAAATTCTCCATCCATTTCATAAGAGTATAGCATATCTTGCCTTCGTTGGACATCTGGGTTAGCTTTTTTAAGCTTTCCCCTGTTATGACAGGACCTAGAACCTTCCCATTCCCTCCCCCAGCCCCCATCCCTCTTTTTTGTTTGGTTTTGGTTTGTTTTTTTCCAAACCATTTTCATCTAATTCCAGGAGGTGCTTTCATAGACTGCCACATTTCCATGAAGGCATGAGGAAGTAAAACACCTCTGAGTGAAGCCTCCACAGAAAGGCAACAGAAGTTGGCTCAAACCCTGTTTCACTCCTCAGACACCAACACTTTAAGCACTAGTCAGACAATGACTTTAAGTTGCTTTAAGTACCTCCAGTGGTTTTCTGACTCGCTTCTGCTTTGGCCATTGATGATGAGTGGGAAACTTGAAATACCAGACTTGGAAAGCGTGTTCCGTGGTTTAACCTTTCTTTTTGTTTTCTACATTAAAGACTTCCGCCTTTTGAAGGATGGAATGATAAGTATTCAACATGCTTCCAAAAACGTGGAAGCATAGTGGCCTTTGTGGCTCTATCTTCTTTGCAGAACAACACATCTCAGAAGCCATGGTGAAGACACTAATTGTTAAAAAGAAATGAAAATCTGGAAAAATACATATGCCAAGTAGGTGTTGGACCTGGATTGTCTCCAATCTCACAGGTCTCTGCCAAAGCCCTATGAGACCTTCTTTATCAGCACCTTTGCTAACTGCAGTGTGCAGTTCCAGTTTTGTAACCCGTTTCCCGAGGAGAGATGTCGAACCCTACCCACACCTCAGGATAGATTATAATTTAAAACAACCACCTCACTGTTCCTGAAATGTGTCTTAATTAACTCTCAGCAATTTGCATTTGACAAAAGATAGAGCCAGTTTCTCTTGTTCTACTGACCTGTGCTTAATGCCAGATGGGGGTGGCTTTGGGTCAGGTGTTTCCCAGGCCTGGGGCTGCCTTTTGTTTGCAAGGAAAGCCAAGAAAGATGAGGGAGAGAGAGCACATAAATATGGGTTGTCTTAGGGTAGCTCAGCTCCAGACTGATCAGCATAAAAAATATCTTGGGATGCTAAATAATTCTGGTAAAAGGCACTTGAAGAACAGAGCAGCTGTTCTGCCCCATGGACAGGGTTGTAAAGCAGGTATTTATGGGCAGAGGCCCCCAGAGGACTTTCCTGCTGTGGCAGGTGGGTTCTGGAGAACATCCCTGATCCAGCAGCTCTGGCATTCTGGACCTTAAGCTTTTGGATACTGATGTTATTCTGGGGATCTCGGCAAAGAAAGGAGAAATTAGTATTCCTCTGCAGGGCTGTGGGAACACGGTTTGCTGGGGGCAAGGCTGCATTAGGTTTTCTGCAAGCAGTGCAAAAATGGGATTTTGATTGGTTTCCAAACAGTCACAATTGGCACATTTTAAATGACTATAAAAGACTTGACACCTCCTGAAGAGCAGGGTTGCCCTCTGATGATGTTTTTTTCTTTGCAGAAGAGGCACAATGAAAAGAGGTTAATTGACGACACGAAGTCCTACATCACTAGTGTGGCATGTTCCCAAATAGCAACATGGAAACCTATCGCCCAAATCATCAATGTTTTAGGCCTCAGATGCTATAGCCAGGCTGATGGGAGACCAACAAAGGCACCAGTGCCTGCTTGCCTCTGCTGGGGAGACCAATGCATTATTGCCTATAATTCTGCTTTACCTAAAAATTATATTCAAATTTTGGTTTTCTGGTAAATAATACAGCAGCATTTCAAAGGGTGTGAGCACTTGCTACCCTGGAAAAGCCTCTTTTAACTCATGCAAGGCAGATAGAGAGTCTGATCTGCATAAAACACGGGAGGGCACAGCAAGCAGTCCTGCTTCTTTTAGCGCCTTGCTGGGTAAGGCTTCGAGGCTGTTGTCTCCTTGGTGACTTTGGCCCATGGTGGCAGCCCTCAAGAGAAGGCAATGTAACTGCAGTGGAATGGGCATAAAGGAAACTCTGTGCTGGGCCTTGGTGACAAATATTTTGGGGAAGAACACAGCTTGGAGGGGAACTGTGGGCGAGTTAAACGCCTGGAAGTGTACCATCTACCATGTCTTTCTCTGCAGTGCCCCAGGACTTTGCTATTTAAATTCACTGTGCTGTTCCCCAGGTATGAATCTGTGGTGGTAGGTTGTTTTTCAAAGAGCCCTTGCTGATTTTCCATTTACTCCCCCATTGCAGTGATTACAGGGTTTTGTAGTTGAACAATGCTTAACTGATGGAGCGATTAACTATTTACAGGTTTATGTTTTTATATATAGCTATAGGAAAAATCCTGGCAACTGTGTTCACACCCATAGTCCTGCTCAGCTCCAGGGATCCAATGGAAAAACACTTCTCTCCCTGGAGAAGAACCTGTATCGATAGAGGGCTGAGCAATCAGTAAGTGATAATGAATCAGTTAAAGTGCATTGAAGAAAACCAGTAGATACAGGTTAGGATACATGCAGCCATTCATTTCTGAGTGTCTTTCAACACAGCTGCATGTTGTCATGTTAGCCTGAACCCCAATTATTATGCATTTAACAGAATATTCATTTTTCAGAGTCCTTTAAGTACTGCATTACATGGGCAAACCTGGGGTACAGAAAAATTATGCTGATGCCAGCCATGGGGCTGAGTAATCACAGAATTACTGGGAACAAGTGACCCACATGTACTGGTGGAATAAATCAAGAGCCAGAGCCCAAAATAGGGCCCAAATGTGCTTTCTTGTTTGCTTCATTCCTTTTCTTGCTAATCTTTTGGAGAACGATCCAAAGCTTGAAGCACCCGAAGCTCTTGCTAATTGAACAAGGCCTTATGTGTCATTTAGCTTTACTCATTCGACATATACCCCCTCATGAAATAATTAACAGTGGTGGCACTGTTAGATAATTATATTTAGGTTTTTTCAGAGGTCAGATTACCTGGATGTTTATATGTGAACTGATGCCCTTCAAGGAATAATTCAAAAACACTGACCCTGAAATTAGCCCCCTACTGCCAGCAGCAGAGCTTTGGATCATTAAGGTGCTTGTTGCTTGCAGGGCCAATCCCCCAGCGCTGGGGATTGCCACTGCATGGGAAAAAACTGATTTTCACATTTCCCTACTTTCTGAATGGGGATGAAATGACAAAAACGACTTGCCACAAAATGGTCCCAGCTTCCACAGCAGTGGAAATGCCAGGTATGGCGCTGCTGAGAGATGTGGGTAGCCAAGCTAGGAGGGGGCTGTACTCCTCTTCCATGGCTCTTGCTTCATGAAGGATGGGATGTGGCAGCTTCACGCCTTCGTTTGGCTCAGCAGCGCTTGCCCGTGCTGTGGCTCATGTATAGCCATGCCAGTGCTGCAATGCAGCCAGGCTGGCTGGAGCACAGGGACCGTGCAGCGAGAGGGACCACAATGAGACACAACAGGGTCCAGCGCCATTCCCAGCAAAGACCTGCCAGGTGGAAACACAATTTCATGCTGGACTGACTCACAGCAAAATATTTTGGGCCAATTCAATGGAGCACTCTGTTTTGAGTCACAGTGACTCCCACTGCAAGATTTTGTTTAGATGCTCCTGGAAGAAAAAATGTATACAGAGACAGAGAAAAAAAAAAAAAAAAAAAAAAGAAAAAAGTAATGTCTCAGAAACTTTATTTTCTATAGAAAAAGCTTCCTGCAGAAAATGACTGCCCAGCTCTAGCTCTTCCCACAGCCTGGCCAGACACTGGTACAGCCCATGCAGCAGTCCCAGCATCTCAGGGGGTCACTGGGTGCACACCTCCACACCAAGGCCAGTCCTTTCCCCCAGAAGCCTGGAAACAGCAGCCCTCACCAGGATCTTCCTTTCACCTCCTGCTATCCCTTTGCGCATTTCTGATGTCAGTGGTAACGGAAAGGTCCTCTGCATTTTTACCATCTTGATAGACAGCGGGCAGATCATAATTAAATCACATTTAGCTTGGGTTTTTGCATTCATGCTGAGGATCAGGGCAATCTGTCTGTTTGCAAGACTGGGCATGTATATGTATCATAAGGGTCATAAATACATACGTATATATTTAATCCTTCTGAGTTTCACAAATAATCCCATATATTCTTGGATGGGAAACACATTACGGCAAGCCAGCATCCTCTCTCATCCTGTTTGTTCCTCCTTTCTCTCCCCGAGAACAATGAAAGCAGGAGGAAGTCTCGCATTGGTTTGTTGCTAGTTTCCAGGCAGTTTTGCCTCCAGCTTCACAACTACAAGCAAAACATTGCAATACCTAGGTTTGAACAGACACAGGCAACATCTGGTTTAAAACACACCCCATCAAAGATTCAGGAGGGTGCTCAGACAGTCCCTGGTGTTTATTTTATTGAGTTTAACATTTTGATCAAATTTGCCTCCTTAAATGCAAGTGAGGACTAACGACAGTGCAAGATATCAAGGAGTGAGGATTTGTAGCTTGGAAAAGGGGATCTATCCAGGCAGGCTGCTGTTGCTCTGCAGCGCTGTGCGCCTCTCCCACGGCGGGCAGCTTCTGCTACCTGCCCCTTCAGCAGTTCCTTACCAAAAAAAATCACATTCTGCTGTGCCCTTGCAGCCCCGCAAGCCGGAACACCGGCGCTGCCATCCCCAGCCCCTGTGAGTCCTGCTGCCATCAGGACTAATAACACTAATAAGCCACTGATGCAGTCCCTCCGCTGCGGGCTATCCAGTGAGCGGAAGGCGGAGGCACTGGCAGCACCCACTTCTTCTGCAACTGCCTCGGTGGATTCTGTTGCTCCTGGGGAGGTTTTGGCAGCTCCTTCTGGCCTTTCATCCACCTGTCCCTCCCGGCCCAGCCCAGAGGCTGCACCCATGGCACCTGCTGCAGCACGCAGCCTCCCCACAACTGCACCATTGCTCGTAATGCAACTGATTGTTTTTGAAGCACATCTCCAATCAGAAAGTGTAAGAAAATCCCATCCGCCTGCCAATTGACTCATGTGTAGGGTTTCCGCTTCCCAGATCTGCATATTGTAAGCTCCTGACACAAGTTGATGTTGTAAGTACAGCTTCCATACGGTTCTCTCAAAGGCAGCAGATTTTTTTATACATATATATTTATATATGGCACCTGGCTTGGCAGAAACCACATCTGAAAAAGGGAAATAAGGAAAATAGTAAAAACTGAGCCTACCTAGCTATTGCTGGCTTTGGAGGAGTTTTGGTCAATTGCAAAGACAGCATAAATCTCGTATTCTGACTCTGAAAGCACGGGAGTCGATAGGGCTAGCATGGCTCCTGAGCATGGGGGAGACAGGCCATAGAGCCGGGTCTGACACCTGGATCCACCTGGAGAATGGCCATTTCCTGACCCGAGCATCTCGAGGTGCATTAAGCAGAGGCTGCTCGTTTCACACCAAGCGAGACCAGGCCCTAGCACTGACGCTCCAGCCTAGCAGCGTTTGGGTTCAGCACCTGAGATTTAGCAGCTTTTCCCACCAGACATGGCAGGCACA
>NW_009930785.1:0-13370 GCF_000696875.1 Nestor notabilis
GTGGGACAGTGTCAAATGCTTTGCACAAGTGTTCTCACCTTAGAGTCTGTAGGATTTGCAATATAGGCCTTTAATCTCACTGACATAATTAAATTACACTACTAAAACAAGAAGCTCAGCTTTGCAATGTCTTTTAGTAAATTTACGCAATGATTCTAAAGTAATTGAGACCCAAGTCACCCCTTTGCTATATTGTTTGCTGTCAAAAACAACATAGACAGAAAATTAGTATCATTTTCTCCTTAATGTTTGGGCAGCAGATGAAATGATTCAGCTTTCCAGATGCTGTAAAGATTCAAATTCATTGTCATGAACTTCAGGTCTACACATTCCAAAACAAGAAAAAAATATTTTTAATTGAAACTTACAACAATTCAACTTTATATGACAAAAATGTTTTGTCTCATTTTGCATTTCCACCCAGCATCATTCATCAGACAGCCACTATGCAAGACATTGCCTCTTGACTAAAGGACTCAAAACCAAAGCAAATTTGCACACAGGTATGAAAACATATTTCTGAGCCATATGTATTAACAAAATAATGCTTTTCACTGATTCTTTATCGAGTAGACTGTAGCACTTACAAATTATTCAGGAAGCTATGCATAATGGTAAAAGCAATCTGAGGATGCAATACGTAAGTATATGTGGAAACAGAGTGGGAGGAAGTCTCTCTTTGTTTTATAACGTCAAAAAAAAAAAAAAAAAAAAAAAGAACCAAACAAACTTTCAGCTTATTGGCCCTTGAAAGACAGGTGATTGTAACTGCTTACAGTCCTCTGTAGCATACGTTCTACTAGAGAGAAGCACAATATAAATAAACTACATTTTCAGGGCTACTCTAACTTTCAATTTGTCCAGATCACTGTGAGTGCTCCCACGTGCTGGATAGATACAATCAAAAAGAATAAGATGTCAGCAAGAGAAATGGCTGAAAGATGGTGTTTGCATTCCTCATGTAAGAGTTTTTTTGCTGACAGCTTTCAATGCGGCATTCACATACCACAGTTAGAGTTACTAAGGAGTTTTAAGGCCAAATACCAGTGACAGCTCCGAGCTGAAAAGAGGCTGAAGGAACTTATTTTCCATGCCTAATTTCTATTAAGTTTAATAAACAGAAATTATCTACTACCCTTTGAGAAATGAGAAAGGGGGAAATAATAAAATATTGCCAATGCCTGCTGAGCAGGTTTCATTGTCAACTAGTATGAATATTTGTCATTTAAACATACAGTGTCCCAGAATCTGCCAAGCTGACAGTACTTTTCAATTATAAGAAAAGGCATGTCTGAAGTTTTTCTTTTTCTGAAGGGTGACATCTGTCTGAGTGGCAGGCTCTGCTCTGTAACTTAAAGCATCTACACCATCTCTTTTTCAATGTAAGATATCTTTCATGTCTGAACAAGGTAGATAGGTGCTCCTTACACCTTCTGCTACCTTGGGCAACAGTCATGTTGCTCAAAATAATTAAGACTCATAGTTCAACACGCTGGACTTGTGTAAAAACAGACACCATCTTCTTTTCCATTTTAACTTTGTTTCTTGATAGCTTCCCCTCCAAATATTAATGGTTATTATTGGTAAACATGCTCAGTTTATCACAGCTCTCATTTGATATGTGCAGTTCATAACAGACATTATAACCACTGCAATAGATAAATCTTCCTTTCTTTCAGGATAGGACATCCCTTCTCTTGCAAAATGAGAGGGTTGCTGTGATTGTCCCTCTATGGGGAAAAAAAAAAAAAAAAAAAAACCACAAAAAATATCACACACACACACACACACAAAAACCCAACCAACCAACCAAACACCACCAAAGCCAACCAAACAACAACAACAAAAAAAAGAAACATACAAAAAGCCGTCCTTTCTGCCTAGCCTGGATTCCCAAGAGTGTCCCAAAAAAACATTTCTATCCCAGCTAGGCTCTGCAGTACCAGTCACATTGTGCCCCTTGTAGGCAGGGCTTCACTGAGAACATAACATGATCTTGGGCTACACCATCCCTTCACGATTTCCTTCTCTCAGGAAGGGGCATAGCATTCATCCTTCATCTATCCCATTGTCTCAGCTTCTACATGCCCAGAGTACTGTATCAGCAGTGAGTGAAGGACAGAGCCGTAGAAATAACTGAGCTGCTCTTCCACAAAATAGAAGGGCACATGTGGAAGGATTGGATTTGCCACACAAACTGTGAATGAGTCCTTACATTTGCTCACTGCTTGCGTGTTACCCTTACTAGCACATGACTGACATGAAATTCAGTACTTTGAAGACTGGTACATGAGAAGCGGAAAAAGGCTAGTGGGGGTTTTAACCTTATTTTACTGATTTTACAACAGAAATTGTAAGGGGACAGGTTCATATGGAGACTGAACTGCAGCCAGTTTACCTGCTTACTTTGTAATTTCAGCTCATTTCTCATTAACAATTTTATGAAACCGTAATGACCATGAAGATACAGTATGAGCTATTTTACACTCCTCTTCCAGATGGGCAAGTCTCTAAATTATTTCTCCTTATTAAAAAAAAAAAAAACAAAAAAACAAAAAAACAAAAAAAAAACCCTTCTGTTTGTTTGGCATGACAATGACACAGGATCTCTCAATAGCTGTTTTGAGGGCTGCTGGAAACTACAGAGCTTTCTGCAAGGGAAACAAGAATCTATACCTCCACATTAATAGGAGTTATGTGGGTAAATTCCCGCTCACTGAAATAAGAGTATGCCTCCTTCAACATCATGTTAATAACCAGCATTTTCCTAATTCACTGTAGCAACAAGGATATGATGGCAAAAGAGCAAGAACAGTCTGGTAAAGCAGACTGTAGCGAAGCTGATAGATGAAGTGGACAACAGCTTATATTTTATCTCTGTTGCATACAGAGCTTTGCTAGTGGTCAATGTAAGATTAGCAAATAGATAGAAGGCAAAAAGATGTGGTATACAATGGTGTCCTCCAACCATCTGTGAGAAGTATGCAGCACGTTCCTGCAACTCATGAGTGCTACAGTTGCCTTCCAGGTGAAACATTTAGCATTTCAACATGCCAACTGGAAATAATACTGCAGCCTATTATGAGATCAATGAATTGTGGAGTCCCATATTTTCTTAAGATGTAAAATAGGAAATAAAGAAAAATTACTACATTTTATTACCTCCAAAACCACTTAGAGACCTACATGACAGAGCTCATAGTAAACTGTTGCTACAGGGTAGAATCTGTGAAGATGATAAACAAAACAAATAAAAAAGTATTTCCTTACACATGAAAACAAAGCTATGGAAAAGCTGAATTCATACCAACATGCAGGATGGCAGTACACAACAGAAGCAGGTCAACATCTAACCTTCTATGAAATACCTCAGAAGATGATATGCTTCATTACATTCAGCTGCATGCTCCATTCTGCATAGTGTGCATCTGTCTCTGAGGTTTTATCCTTTCACATGGACATAGTTATGGAACTCCATTTACACAACTTGAACAAAGTGAATATAAAATCTGGAAGAAATTCCAGGTTGCAAGCCCATACACGAATGGTACCAGGCTGTATACTAATCACCTTAAGTATTTAATACACAGAATATCCTACCCTCTGCCTCTCCAAAATCCCCCCATTTTTTCTCCATAACCAAGTGCCATTTTTTTATAAAATTGTACATCTCAAAATATCCTTTCAGAACCACTAAAACCATTGAAAGAAGGTGAAATTAAGCACAAATAAGAGTGATAAGATTGTACCATAAGCTAATACAAAATGTCAAGTCACTGAACAGATCTAATCATTTTCCATCACAGTAGTATGAGAACATGTTCAAGTAACTGGGAAGACAGGCAGCAATATGAGGACAAAACCAAATCTCTAAAAAATTTGGGGGGGGGAATGAAAATAAATGCTGTGTTGTAGAGCAAACTAAGTACAACTTTAAGCACATAAATGAAATACCTTTGACACGTGAGACACTTGGAAGTGGAAATAAGATTTTTGATTCATGGCAATTGTTTTATACCTCGTACTTTCATCATTCCACATTCAGTTTATACTAAATTCCACTGACCTCACATACAATCAAGACAGCATCAGTGAAAGTCATTTTATCTTAATAACTTTTTTATGGTCTATGATAACACAGTAAACATTAGGTGCTCACACCTGGTTACCTGTAACTATTCAGAGCATCATGTCTTGAATGGTACACTGCTTTAAATACTTTTTATATTTTGTATGAGTATGCACACTAAGCTAGCACTTATTCTATTGACACAGAAATAAAAGATGTCCTTGGGAATTCTAAATGCATGAAGTATGAGGGATTCATAAAAAATATATATATACACACATATATATATTCCTAGTTACCCTTTCAGTCACAGAAGCTAGATGAAGGACTCTGAACTCAAACTGAAAAAGTGTAGGTGTTTTTTGGTTGGTTTTTTGTTTTTTTTTTTTATGAAAAGGTATCTCTACTTTTTTATACCTCACATATAATTGCAAATTAAAGTACAATTTTTCTCCTTTATGCTCTAACTCAAACATGAACAATATTATGGTGGGTTAAATTCAGGGCTTCAGTTCTTTTTTCATCTCTAATTTCATACGGCTCCTTTGTGTATTACTCAGAGACAGCACAACAGTGGATAGAAGATTAGAAATTATCCCACTTCAGAAATATCTATGACATATTCTGTGTAGTATTGTTTAAACTGTCTTAATCTCATAGAAGCAGGTGGTCCATTTTCAATTTGACCATACTAACAGCAGATAAGTTTGGCTTTTTAGAGAGGACTAAAAACCTCTACAATAATACATACAGATCTTGCCCTTGCAACACTTGTGAAATTGTATCATTCTCCTATTCTCAATGAGTATTCTAAGACTCCCAGGAAAAAAATAAAATAATTAATAAAAACCCTAAGCAAACAAACAGGGGAAAAAAACCTCAACCTCCATCCTCCCATCCCACCCAAAAAAAAAAAAAAAAAAACAAAAAAAAACAAAAACCACCCAACAAAAAAAACCAACCAAAACCAAGCAAACAAACAACAACCAAAAAATAAAAACCAAACTGAAAACCAAAAAACAAAACACCCACACCCCAAAAAAAACAACAAACCACCACACACATTCAGAGGAGCACAGCTGATGTAACAGCTTCCTTTTCCCAGCCTGAGCCTCTGAGCCTAAGCATTCCTTTGAACCAGTGCCCTTTCAAATTCAAATAGTGTGACTAATAATTGCCATATATGTCCAAATCTGCTATGCCATTAAGCTATAGTCAGTTTTCCCTCCACTTCTTACTACAAACACAAGTCACCTTTTCTTAATGGTCTCATTCTACAGGCAAACCTATTTGCCTTATCTCTCACTCCTTATGTAGCCTTTAACTGAGTTACAGTAAGCAGCCCAGTAACATTGTGGTTAGCAGGCAAAACAGACTTATTCATTCCTCTGCTCATTTAAGCCTATTGAGGCTTGTATTAAAGAGCTTTTACAGATAACTGAGAATCTCAACCTTTTTGTTTACACAAGCCCTTGAAAATCTCATCTTCCTTTGACTTTAATCTGAAAAACCTTTAATGTTAATTGTTAACCTGCTCGTATTTATCATCAACTCAAAATTCACATTATTACAGAGAAGCAGTAAGCCTCTGCTTAGTCTGTTCATGTGCTGGTGGGGAGGGGGACAAGGGTGGAAAAGGAAGCTTTATTGAACCAATTTCCATGAACAAATCCTTTACACTTGAAGGCTTCTCTTACCACAGGATATTCAGACAAGTTACTGCCTAAGAAATTTGTCATAAACATGGACGTGTCTATAGACCAGGAAACATTTAACTGCTGGGAGAAACACAGATAAAAAGACACAGTTTCAAGGAAAATAAAGATGATGTTTATTTTACAATTGTCTGTTTTAAGGGGTTTTGCATTTATAGACATTCCCTTGGTGAGGTCATTTTATGTACCTTTCTCTCCCACCGGCTGTTTTCACAAGTCACAGGGGCACCACAATAACATGGCATATCCTTGTCCCATTTATGCTGGCTGATTTCAGTGGTCCACACTTACACTAAAAGCAGCAGCTCATTCCTTCTGCTGTTCCAGTGGTTCAGGGCCTAAGCCTCCTACAGGACACACGCAATCTCACAAGCACTCACTGTAGCCCCCAGGGCTTCTCCATGGGCTAAGACCCTGACCCCAAGGTACTCCACATGATTGCAACTAATACAGTGACTTTGAAGTTACCTGCAAGGTGTTCCACATTTCATATGGAGCTGGCATGGGTGAATTTCTAGCACAAAAAGAGTGCTTTTAGGAGTGCTCAGTGGTGTTCCACAAATCGGTCAGAAATTCTGATGCCAGACAGACACAATTTTTGTACTGATGACCCAACTATTTATAGTGAGAGGAAAAGCAGCAGCACACTTTGTCTGCTTTTCACTCCAGCACTTGCACCCTTTATGGCCTCATTTAAGAATGTATCCAGATTACAGCCATTGATCCCTCACCGTCAAATCACTCAGGGCAAAGTGCAAAGGCAAAGTGCAGGAAGCAATTGTGGAGCTCAACTTTTTCTTGAATTCATATGGTGCCTTGTTGGCAGTCAGAGTTCACAGTAGCACAGCCAAGGTGGACCACCAAAAATAAAAGCCACTGAGGGGCTTGTTGTCTAGCTTTTAAACTTGTGGCTCCTTTCTTTAACATTCATCAAATCTTTTCACTCTGTGCAGAATAAAGTTACACCTGACAGGAAACTAAAGTCAATTCACATGAAGTCCACAGCCTGGGCAAAGTTTCATAGTTATCATGACATCTGTCTAAGGATCCAAATAGGATCTGAAAAATCCTGGGAAGTATGAGTGAAGGGTATCTCTCCTGGACCCTAGGGAAAAGCATGTGCATATTTGTTTTACTTTTACAAAAGTCAAGAAAAGCAGTATGGGTGAAAGAGAAATGATAATTGCAGCACTCTCAAAGCCCTTCTGAGGTTAGAAAAAAAAAAAAAAAAAAAAAAAAAAAAAGCTAGAGCCAGATTCTCTTCTCAGGTTCAAAGCACCCTCGCTGTGCTGGACCAACAGAGCAGCACAGTTTGAAGCTGGAGAAGGAGAGCATGGCTGCTGCTCTTTGAAGAGCAGAACAAGAAAGAGTAGCATTTAAGAAGCTTGGAAAGGACTTTTAAAAAAGAAATATATGCCTTTTTCTGGAGGGGGGGGGGGAAATGTATATTTCAAAATCATAGAAGTTCAATGAAAAGTGGGAAAAACCACATTTTTTAAAACTTCATTTCAGTGATATATTTTCTATGAAAAGCACCTTTTTCTCCCTTATTATTCCTCCCACCCAGGAAAGAGGCTCTGTGGCAGGGCTGATAAAAGAGTCAAATACCTGTCTTGATGGATGTGCTTTTAAGCACTGCGTATACCTGGCAATGGCAAACTATTGCTTTATACATACATGCACCTATAGGGTGTGTATGTGATTGCAGAAATGTATGCATGCACATGCACACTGACACAGTACAGATAAAACACTACACATTTGAGAGTCCATACATGTATATATTTATGCATATTAAGTGGAGCAAATTTAGACCTTGGCAGCACTGCACGTATTTAACCTTGCATATGCAAATAGGTCCATCAGTTTTAATCTGGACAAGAATAAACATTTCTTTCCAGTGGTAAAAGCTTTACCTAAGATTTATATGCAAAATTTCCTTTCCAGCCCACACCAGCACAAGAGACATCAAGAGCAGACCCCATGTTTTCTCTCTCCCCCAAAGAAGGGAAGCATCTCCTACAGCCTCAAACATAATGTGAAATTGCCTGTGAGATTTTAGGTTTCTTCACAAAATGAATTGTTTAATGTTGCTCACCACGGCTGGGAAATGCTACAGCTGAACCAAACGCTATTTTTCTTTATACTGTAGTATTTTTGGAATTAGAACAACATTACTGAGGATGATCAGTATCACGTCAGACAAAAAACAAAAACAAAACAAAACAAAATAAAAAACCAAAACAGTCAGCCTAACACCTTGTTTCTCATGATGGTAAAAAAAAAAAAAAAAAAAAAGCCAACAACAACAAAACAAAACCAAGCCCACACACACCTCACACCACACAAAATCTAACAGTAAAGCATGTACATTTATTTTGTTTTATTCTTTGTCATGATACCATTTGTTTTAGGGTCCCTCCTCCCTCCCATGCATGACTCCCAAGAGCACAATCTGGATTGTCCTCATCTGATATCATTTCTATAATTCCTTTTTTTTTTTTTTTTTTTTTTTTTTTTTTTTTTTTTAAAACCTTAAAGAGAACAAGAGAAAGTGAAAAAGCACGTGCCCAGAGGATTTCCCGGTGACCAAAATGATGTTTTTTTTTTTTTTTTTTTTTTTTTTTTTAAAAATCGATAGAGACAAGACGAAGCTGTAAAAGTAGAGTTTAATAAGCAGTGAGCAAAAGGATGGGAGCTAAATTTATTTCAGGACAAGAGTCTCTGCTTTAAAGCAGGATCATGCTTTCTGCCAAACAGTGACAACCTGGGAGACGTGTGGGGACTGAGGACTTCAGGTGTCTTTCTCTATCACAGAAGCAGCTACCAAAAACGAGTAGTTGCAAAACAGCACAAGCCATGAGAAGTAAAAGTATAGGATAAGGGAGCACATGTGATGCTGCCTTTTTGTGCTTTTGCTGCTCAATCACTAGAACTGAAGCAGTATGGAGGGAAAAATGCCGTGCTGCTGATTTTCACCTAAAGCTAATTACGCTCCCCACAGGCTATGATGAGATTGGGAAGCAGACCCAAGTTTCTCAATTTTGTCTCTTTTTTTACTCCCAAGAGAATGTGATTAGACATCTGCCCCTTAATCAGGATCAATTTTACTGTTAGACCCGATACTAGTATGAGAATATACCACATTAAGATTTCTGTTGACAATTTCAAATTTGAGAAGTTGAAAAATGAAAGTCAGTTCTGAATTTCTTCTACATGCCACATTTCACCTTCTCTTGCTACACTGGGCTGGATGCAGACACAGATTCACAGAGAGACTGAGGCTGGAAGGGACTTCCAGAGGTCATCTTGTCCAACTCTGCTCAAGCAGGGTTACGTAGAGCTGGCTGCCCAGGACCATGTCTAGACAGCTTTTGAATGTTAAAGGAGTGACACTCCACCACCTCTCAGTCCAGCGTGTTCCAGTGATCAAATTAGTAGGAGTTAGTGGGAGGAAAACGTAAGACAGAGGAGCTAAGAGCTCTGGACCTCCCCCTCCCCTGCCATGAGTTTCTGGTTTGTGCCCTATGACTCCATTGTTATGGCTATTCCCAGCCTTGGCTATTTTTTACACCTCTCATCCAATCTTCTATGAATCACTTGAGGTACTTCTCAGCCCCCACAGTCAAAACATATATAAGCTGACATACTCTGAAAACACACTGTCATTGTTTTAGCAGATATGACTCCCACACAGAAGTTGCCAGAGCAGATGAGATCGATGGTCAGCACAGACTTCTATTCCAACTCAGAGAGTAAATAGGACTAAGTGCTTCCAAAGATAAAAGCCCTTCAGAGGACAATTAAGCAGAACTAGCCCACTGTGGGCAATTTTTTGATAATTTCAGGCAGTCAGTGATGACTGGTTTATGCCCTTGGAGCATACAGATTCATCTCCCTTATGAATTTTTACCCCAACTAGCAAAATTGCAGGTATTTTTGTCACATGTAAAGCTGAGTCCTTATTTCTGTGGTACTAAATTCACTATCTCAGCTGTAAAGCCCTTCAGACTGGGTTTGGTTTTGTTTGTTTTTTTTGGGTGGGGTTTCTTGGTGCAGACACCATGACTTCTTTTACATATGAATGGAACAGTGCTGAGTGGAAGCACTGCTGGGAAAGACAACATCAAATGTAGTAACACTGCATTTTGTAGTGATATTTAAAAATATTAAACTTGATCAAACCAATTCCCTTCCTTATTACTTGTACCCCTGTACAGCTTTCTGGTGAACTACCTTCTTGACTTGAAAAGAGAAAAATAGATTCCGGAAAATCCCCCGCGGCTTCAAATGGGATCCTTCCAAGTAGCAGAGGGAATCACACAAATAATTCAAGTCTTGAGTAGAAATCTGCCACATTTAACAAGATATGACCCAAGGTAATGTGCCAGAATAGGAACACTGCATTTGGATCACATAGAACTGGATGTGAATACCAGCATGTTTTTATCTTGCCTTGTTCAAGTTATGCTCAGTATATGTAGTTGTGATACTCACTACTACTGAATTTATTAACAGATAATATTCCATGTAAACTCATTAGAACCATTTATGTTCAGAATTTCATGAAGTACTAGCAACAACAGACAATACATTTGGTGTCCAGTAGAAGTGTTAGGTTTCTTCCACCAAAGTAACACGATATGCACACTCAAAATAGGAATTTTACAGTTAAAGCACTTTTCTATCCTTCCTCATAAAAAGCACTGAAAATAATGGATCTGTATAAACATACGTAGAAATAGTTTGGTCTTTAAAGAATTGTCTAGTTCATATCTCCTTCTAAGGCAAGATAAATTATGCATCATTCAGGTCACCTAATCTTCCCTCCGTTTCTGCCGTGCTGTCTCTTATTATAGTTTCATTTTATGTATGTTTCGTGTCTTACATAGCCTGAGTCACTAGGTATCTATTGTCTATCATACACAACTATTAAAATTAATCATCTTAATATTGAGAACATCTGTTCATCCAATTTTCCTTCTAGCAGAAACTCCTTTTTAACCCTAACGCAATTGTTCATATTCCTGGTGTTTATCTCGCCAACATACAGTTTACAGATCTTAGATACTTCAGCACAGCTGATGACAATTTGCACAGCAGTTTTCTTCACATTTCTCCAACTCTCTATGTTGCTCTTTACCTATGCACTGCCATTTGGAAATGGTAGGTCAGTCTAGAAGCTCTCACTAACCAATAGCACTGGAGTGCTGGTAAATGGAAATAAATTATTTGAGAACAAAGCTCAAAGAAAACAATATATATAGGTTTAATATATATAGATATAATTAATTAAAAAAATCCAGAAACCCAAAAAACATACAAAACAAACCAGCTTACACTTGCAAAGCCTATGTTTTGATCCACTGCATTCCTTTCCAGTTCTGCAGTTCCAACCGAAGAAAAGATCATGTTAGGTTATTCTTTACAGGAGCATGATTCATTCCTCCTAGGAGCCATAAGGTCAAAATCCATAAAATGTAAAGCCTGTTTCAGGTTTCTGTTGAGACTTCTGTCCCATTCAGGTATGGGTTCTGCCTCTTCACAACTGAAATCAATTGTATTAAACAAAGACATTCCTAAGGAATGAAAATGAAGTGTGACTAAACTCTTGTCTCCAGTACCTCCCAAGCACTGTTAAAAATTAGACTACCTTTAGTTATTCTAGCAACAGAAAAATCTTGTCCCAACATGGGGTGTTAGGTCCCATATTGGTTTTAATGGATTCCTTAATGATACTTCTCTTTTGTACTTCCCAGCATGCAGTTTCGTTTAGTAGAATTCGTTGTGGGGGCTCTTGTCCTAAGGACAAATGTCTATTTTCCTTTCTCAGTTAAAAGTCCTGTTTACGTGACCAAGAGGCTATTTCACTGAAAGAACTGGCATGAACCATGGCCCATTTCTGTTTTGGTTCTTTTTCTGGGTTTTTTTTTTTCTTTTTTTTTTTTTTAAGAAAAGCAAAGAAAAAGCTTTAAATCAAGAATTCAGATGACCTACATTCAGTGTTTGAATTACACCAATGCCCCTCAAGGCTGAACCTGAATAAATATCAGGATACTCAACACTGCTACTGACTTTATATTATGATGAATAATATTTCCCTTCCTCCTTAACCCAAGAAAGTCCCAGCACAATGTACATGAACTATAACACTGATTAGGAACCAGGAACATCACCACAAATTCCACAGATAAGTGTCTGCAGTTCAGACACTCAGGTGGCGAGGGGAAGACATTTTATCAGCCACTAGAAAACATGCAATACTGATCCTACTGTTTCATGTTGGACTTCTGTTTCTTTTGGTGTGTTTGCAGTTTCAAATGCCACAATCCTGATGAAGACCATATGATATCACTGACACAGCACAAATCAAACAAATTCCAAAATGCCTAGCAATTGAGTTCAGACTCAATGCCCTTGTAAACCCATGTCCCCTCGTTTCCTGGTCCAATCAAATGTTGATTGAGAAAAATACATGTTATTGGACTTTGAAAGCCTGCCATGCAGTTCCTCACATCCCTCCATCACTTCATAAAGGTTAATGCTGAAATGTAGTGAACAGGCATTTAAGAGAGATCATATTCATCTTTAGAAATGAGCAACTGCTGGCTTTGCAAAGCCATGTTGACATTTTGCCACCTTGCTCTGCTGCCAGTAAAATTTGGTAATTTAATAAAGCAGAGATCTAACAAATGTGCAAACCTCAGTGGATTATTCAGCATCAAGGTTTGCATTATAGTGTGTGAAAAAAGGATTAAAGTACTTTTTAGTTATAGAAAACCCTGAGCAATGGAGCTGGCAAGAAGGACACAGTAACTATAGAATTTAACGGTAACCTGGCTCTATCAGACCCTACAGCTTTAATTTCAATACAGCGTTTTCTTCTTAATCCCTTGTCTGCCAGCAGTAATGCTGTTGGATTAGAGTGGCCACCAGTCAGTGGCTATTTACATAAAAATTAGGCAAATGCCTTTAATAAGGAAAAAATTACATGGCTGCTGGATATTAGAAAGGTTTCCTAACTTTGAACTCTGCTGCTCTGCGAATCTCTGCTAAGTTTAAATGATCAGGAAAAGAACTCCCTTTCACTTATGGCAACCAACAAAAACTTCAAGCCGTTATCTGCCTCAGCAAGAACTTCATGTTGAAAGCTGAGGGGCTTAGCAAATGTGTCTGCACCAAGCTAATATTTTGTTGGTTGTAAAACAGAGAGCAGATTCTCAATAGGTTTAAATTGCCAGCCCTAACCTGACTTCAAAATATTAATTCTGATTTACAATTGCTGTGCAGCTGAAATAACTGATTGACAGGAATAGACTTATTAAGCAAAAAAATGATCCATATCCACTAAATATTTTTCTCTACTTTATTTTAGGATTCCTTCCTTGAACATCTACCCACCCTCTTAAAGCAAGTTCCCTTGTTCCTTTACAATTTTCCAGAATGAAAGATTGAAAAGACCACCTGGCATTGTGGGGCTGAGAGATGAAATACAGTCTTCAGGAGCAGCAGCCCACATTTAGGATATGAAGAGCTGCAAGGCTCATGGTGAAAAACAGCTAGGCATATAAGCTGGAAAGTGTAGG
>NW_009930785.1:13401-23009 GCF_000696875.1 Nestor notabilis
AGGAGACTAGGAAAGAAAGAGGGGCAACTCCTACCACTTATGAAATCAAAAGGCATATGAAAAAAGAAGGACCAACAATCACTAAAATTATAACAACTCCCCTTCAAGGTTTTGTCTTGTACTATCTGGGCAACAAAAAGAAAGGGTGCTCAGTTTGGCCAGACAACCTCACCTATAGCATAAGCTTGTCAGGTTGCTGCAGGAGCATCATGGCCAAAATGCTCAGAACACCAGGGTGCAAGTCACTGCCAACCAAGGAAAGCTGAGGAAGACATCAGGGTACAGTATCCTTTCCTACTCTTCTGCAACCTTTAACTTCTGCTTTTGGGAGGTAGGTGGTGACCCAGCCTGAGATGTTCAGTGTTGGAAGGAAGGATTAGATGGATTTGCAGGAACACACTTCACTATTCTCCTTTTCTGTGCTGGGGGTGCATGGGACTAGATTAATACAGGAAGTTGTGTCATGGACTATGAGGGTGAGGTGTCTTATCCACATGCCTGTGAATAAGAGTAAAACAGAAGGATTTAGATATATAGGTATATAGATTTCCCAGGTACTCCCACAGGAGGTAACGCTTCAGGGTTCAGTCAGCAACCCAATTAATGGATGAAGTATGTTACATAAATTGAAATTGTTTTGATAGGAGAGAGTAAGAACAACCATATGGGAACATAAGAAGGAGAGCACCTTATGTAGACACAGAAATTCAAGTTCAAATCCATCCACCAGATGACAAAACTAAAATGTCATCTTCCACAGCACTTGAGAGAAGCCTTCCTCCCTGATCCCCACCTCACACAACAATCAAAATCTGGGACATTACTCTTACATTGATTGTATTTGCCAAATAACTTGGTCAAAGTATATTCCTTAAAAAGAGATTAAATTTATATTAAGGTTCTGCTACAAATATAGGTGCTACTTAAAAAGTCCCATTTTGTTTTCCTTAAAAATAATGTTTAAGCTTCCTGGTGTTTTTAAAATATAATACATGGCTCCTGTCTTGCATCTTCCCATTCCACACATTTCACTGATCAGAAGACCTAATGCATTTATGAAAAAGAGACCCTTAAAAGAAAGGCATTAATAACTCTAACACGGGCTTGTAAGTTGGTTATATTGAATAGTTGTGGATTGTTTATTTGAAACAGGCCAGGTCATTTCATGCTTTACTGCAAATTATCTGATTATTCCAGCAACTTAAGAAAAAGTTTCTCTAAATAAAACTTATTTCCATTTTTTCATTATGGAAAATAGATAACAAAATCATTACTGAGCAGTCTGTTCTAGCTCTTTTTCTAATCCACTTCATTTTTCTTGAAACTCCTTTCTCTGACTCTGTGCATTATGGGGGGGGAGAGGGGGATAAAAATAGCAGTTCCCCTCCCCCCGCATCAAAATGCATGCCTTCTAATAAGATGACTGTTCCCTTGTGCCCGAGTATGCAACTTGTTTCCTTTAGAAGCTGTTGTGAGTAGGAATTCTTTGTATGCTCCTTAAGAAGTAGAATAGTTTATCTGCTAAAAGGACATGGCTTGCTTCCTCACTTCAAGCCTGGCTAGTTATTATTGCTGTTAGTGTGTGGTAAAACCAAACTGTTTCTTACTTCCTCTATAATTCATGTCACTCCTCCAACATCTACTCTGAACCAATGCAAAAGTCACAAAAGAGAGCAAAGTGGTTTTCATGGGAAAAAGAAAAAATATCCATATACTACACAGTACAACCTATAGTATTCCATTACATATTCTCAGCGTATCCTGTTATAACCACCATCACCTATCCTGTTAAGCAGACAAAATATTCCTAGCTCTTAAAGTGTGGTCCAGAAAAGAGATTGGATAAAGGAGAAATAGCATGCTAAACTATTTGGATTAAAAAAATAAAGAAAACCAAACAAAAAAATAATATTTTGTGGTCTTTTTTTCATTCCTGTATCACCCTATCCTGCTTCTTACTCAGCCGATTATATTGTAGGTTAAGAAAGCACCTGCTTAAAACTTTATGCTAATTTCATACTGACTGTACTCCCATCAGCCTTTAACCTGTGTAGACTTAACCAGGACACATTTTAATTACAGTCTTTTGGAGGAAATCACCGTTATTTTTCAGTTGTACAGATGGAGATTTCCATAATCAGAAGAAATTCCTCAGGCACATTTCCTCAAAATTAGCCTTTACTAACCTAAAAAAAAAAAAAAAAAAACCCAACCAAACAAACAAAAAAACCCACACCAGAAATACCCCCCCCTCCAAAAAAAACCCACACAAAAAACCAACCACACCAAGCCCACACCAAAAAACCACACACACCCAACCCACAAACCCACCAACCCTCTGTGCTTCTTCCTTAAGCACTTCTCATTCTTCCCAGCTGCACACCAGGGTGCTCCATAGATCCTCTCACCTCATTTGTTAGAGCTGGCTCAGTTCCCCAGGGATGGATGCAAAAAAGCATGTAACTCTGCAAGCTCACAAACAGATTTGCAAGCTCACAAACAGATTAAGGAAGCAGTCCTGCACTACATACCCTTTCTTAATTTGTTCATAGTTATTATCTTGATCAATACCTCAATAATTAAAATCTTGCATGATCAATTTTCTGACCTTCTTATAGGCCTCTAATTTTAAAAAGCATTTCCCAGTCCCCTGATTCTACATTGATGTTGGCTGTGCCAAGAATCACCAAGGTCCCTGATCTGCTTTCAAGTTCTACAGAGATTGGCCTTGGCCATGTCAGCTAATATGTTTTCTAAGACTTTGTTACAAATTTAATAATATCATCCACCAATATCATCAAGTCCCTGCCTGATTCTGCTTACTCTTCACTAAATACAGTATTAAGTCCCCAGTCATTTTCTTTGCTCAGTTTTACCTCTGTTATTACAGTAATAATATAGCCATTATCTCAGAAATTATTCTACCTTCAGTCAATAACCTTAAGTTCAAGGCCTACCTCCCCAAAAGTCTGTGGTACAACATCCATTTTAAGAATACAAGATAAGCGAATAATGTTTACTCTTGAGGACATATTCACACCTCAAAATTGTATTCATCAGTGTGGTTGTGGCACTGAGTCATTCATATAATATTTCAATTCCAATGTGTGTGCATCTAGTCATCAGAAACTATGTAATGTCTCAACAAAGTAAAGGACCACATATGAAATTACTTCAAGCTTTCCAGCTGGAGAACATGGGCAGCCCAAACAAGTCAAGTGGTGCTCATTGGCATAACATGTTGTTTGCCTTTGTTTAAAAGAATAAATATTTTTTAAGCTAATGGGGACTTTACCCCTTCTCTCCCTTATTTCTCCATTCCTTCCTCCTTAAAAAGAGGAGCCTCAAAGTACATTTAGATTTTTATTTTCCTAGCCTGCTACACCAGCTGCATCAGTCACAGAGCAAAAGTTACATTTTCCAGATACCCTTGTTCAGAACCTCATGTTCTGGTGAAAGGCTTCTTATCCTGATTGAAGTCAAATGGCAACCCTCTCTCCGAATTCATTGATCCAGGACTGGGGGTTAATTAATCTCCCAGAATACTAGTCAGTATTTCTCCCTTTCTCCCCACCCCCAGTGCTCTTGCACTTGCGAGGTTAGAGAGTCTCAGCTGGTGAAAATTAACCAGCACAGCTGTATGGACTGTCATGGACCAATTCACACTACCTGAAGACTGGGCCTGAGAGCAGTAACATCCTTCTAAGGACAGGAAAAAAAAAAAAAAAAAAAAAACACCCAAAAAACCCACCACCAACACCACACCAAAAACCCACCAAAAAACAAACAAACAAAAAAATATCAGAAGCAAAAAGAATAGAACATTCAGTCCCTAATCAAGTGACCACATTCCTAGTCACATTCCCCCATGAAAGTTCTTTAATGCACCCCTGCACACTACAGGTGAAAAGCTAGAAGTGGAGTACCTGCTTTTGAGATTTTTCAAAGGTCCCTCAGAGAATTAGGTGCTGACATGAAGCTGCAAGAGGATTTTTGCCAATTAATTCAATAGGCTAACAATTTCCAGCATAATTTATGTTAGCTAAGTCTGCATTAAGAAATAGAAAGTCACCACAGGGCCTACATCCATTTCCCGAAGAACTAGCAAAGTACAGTTACCACAAATCTGTGGTTAAAACCACAGACTGTTGTATTCTTCATATCACTGGATTTTAATGGTTCCCTGTGAAATGGTACAGATGAGAAGTATTTCCCCCACCAACACATAGCTGTAAGACACCTGTGCTGAGCATTGCACAAGACCACTGATACACAAGACATTGAATTTCCTGGCCAGTGTGCTAGACATAGGTCTTCCACGCATTAATCTTCACCTTCTGCTTTCCTTGTATTCAAGAACAAGGTCATGCAACAGATCTTATCCCCTTTATGAAAATTTAACACTGGCAAATGCATCCCCTCTTGTCCTCTACTCATACAAACTCTTCCAGCACTCTTCAACCTCTCAGCTCAGACAGAAGCTCAGGCACTTCTCACTTGAGCCTGAACACATCCCACAAATGAACCTCTCTGATGATCTATCCCACTGCACCTACACGGCTTGCAGTTCACACTGCAGCTGTGAGAATAAAGCATAAGCTTTCTTCCACTACCCTGAGTGAGGATTCTCTTGATTCTTCAGCCTCCAAAAGCAGAGAACTGTGCAACTGTTATACTAATAAGCAGTGTTATTTAGACGTACCTGGAACAAAAAATATACAACCTCATCTAGTAAGCCTGTTGGGTCATTCATTACTAGTTCTGCTAGGGTTTGAAGTGTCTAGTCAATAGAGCACCAAGAGGCCAGTTTCAGCATTCACTTGTGAAAGTTATTGCATAACAGCCAGGAAACTCATGGGCACAGATGAGAGCAAGAATAGCCAGTTTCAAGCTTCAAAAGCAGGGTTAAATAGCAAGTGTACTAAGGATTATTGTTTAAATAAGGTCTTCATTTTAAAAAGACCCAGTAAAATTCCCTGTGTGTCTGTGGTGCCTACCCTCTATCCACCTCTCCTCAGTTCCCAGAATAAGAGCCAATGTAACTGATTTTGGATCAGTTACAGAACTGGCCTCCACTCTTATTACACAGGGACCCTGTTCCCACACACCCAGTAGGATATGGCAGCACTGAGTGCTGAGGTCAGCTATGGAGCAAAAATTTGGCCCAGAAACTACGTGCAGCCACAGAAGGGCTCTTCCACCTATTTACCCTCTATTAGCATTTTGTGAAGTACTAATGCAGCACCCCCATTCCTGACCTCAGTTTTAATGTTAAAAGTAGACTAAGAGAAGTAATTATTCATTTGCAATCCCAATCCTTTCCAATTTAGCACTGCTGCCTCATCTCCTTAGTTCACTGCAGGGTTAAGGTAGTACTTAAAAGCAAGTTCTACGTTTCAATGTGAAGCCTAAAAAAAAAAAAAAAAAAATAAAATCCCACCAAAAACAACCCAGCTACGTTGGACATGTCAAAATGTGGCCTGGAACACTCACGCTAATAAAGGGGGAAACAAACAAAGGGTGGAAAAGCATCTTCCCATCCAGACCCATGCACAAGGATGAGATCAAAACAGTATGTTTCTTTAATCTGTCAACACTTCCAGTGAAGACAAATCTATCACATATTTATTTCTGCACTTGCTTTTAATGTCGCCTTTCTTTTTTTAAGAGATAGTAGTGTATAGTAATGAACAGCTCACTTCTGCCAATGTAGCCTTTCCTACATCTATATAGATGTGCTATTCCAATTCACTACTCATTCTTTCATTTCATCCACAGAAGGAAAAAAAAAAAAAAAAAAAAAAGGAAAAACAAAAAAAAAAAACAAACCAACCCACCACACCAATGTGTGGTAGCTGTGCCTCATGTGAAGTTTTAAGGTTTCATCAAATTTCTTCTCTTCATCACCTTCTAGTCTGGAGGCGCGAGGGGGACATTTGCTTGAACCAATCCCTCAAGTAGAATATTGCTTGGGCCAGCTCTTTTTCCTGATTATTAGAGATGGCTGGTGCCATCAGTATTACATTATTAACAGGAGCATTGCTCTGGCATTAAAGGGAAAAGGGGTTTCATGAGAGTGTCATCATAGCTAGGAAGAGAAAAAACAACCAAGCTTTTAATGCCCATCAAAAAACACTTGTTTTTCTGATCTCTTTCTTTTCTAGCTGGCAATAAGTCTTTGCAGTCAAGTTCAGAGAGATTGTGTTTATATCTTGGTTTAAAAATATATTAAAACACAGCCAAAATATCAGAGGAATTCAAGGGAAAGAAAGACCTTGCAATTATTTGGTTTGGAAGCATTACATTTGCTGACATGGCATTTCCCAGCACTTTAGCCTTTTACTTCTGAAAGTCATTCTTGGATTTTAAATGTCTTCATTTAAAGGCAAAAGATACTTCTACGGTGTTGGGGAGGGGGGAAAGAGGGAGAGACACAAGTACAATACAAGTATTTACTAAGTGCAGTAATAACCTCCCCAAAGGTTGTTATTTCCATTCCAGTGTTGTATTAGGAGACTTGCCTCCAAAGCTATCATTAGGGACTTAAAAACCCATATACAAGTTCACAAATTGTGTCTAAAGATGAAGTAGACCACATATGTAACTTAGTAAAAGAAGGATTTTTGTTCTACTAAACTAGAAATAGAATTTGACTACGGGTGAAATTCAGAGTTTTGCCACATCAAACACAGACTTTAAGCTTTTTGGAAAGCTCCTGTTCTGCCACATTTAAGAATTTCCTGAAAGGTGACAAGTGCCCATGTTCTCACTTGCACAGAGAAATGCTTGGAAGTCGAGTTGCACTCAGAACCACATGAGAAGTGATTCATGTCCTTAGGCCTGTGAAAGGACCATCTCCTCACCATCGCAGAAGCATATTCAGGGTCAAGCCATCTATTGACCACTGAGTGAAGTAGAGTTTATTGCTGCTCCAGCACACATCCAGAGAAAGAAAATTCTGCTTTCTGTAAGTAAATCTGCCTTTTTTTTTTTTTTGAGGAATGCTTATTAACCGCAGTTCAGCTCCTGAGATGATGAAATTGCTGCCTATCACACTGATGTTGTCTTACTTGGCTTCAGAATGCTTTGTCATCAACACTCATATGGAAATGGGGACTCTTCTCATGGCAGAAGCCATATTTTGATCCCACATTTGTAGAGCACCTCACACTATAATTAATGTCCGTAGCTGGAGTCTGCATCACATGTCATACAATAAACGCATAGGTTTGATCTAAATTTCTTACACATGTATCACTAAGATCTGCTGTCTATTTCTTGTAAAACAGGAGGAAGTTCATCTCTATAGTTTAATTTTACCATAGACATTTCCACAGTTTGAAAATTAAAAGGTGGTCAGAGGACATGATGGTATTTTTAGAATGGATGTAAACAAGTGTTTAGGATAAAGAGCAGCTATTCTATAAGACATTACTAGTCTGCAGCAGGTCTGGCTGGGATGGGCTTAACTTTCCTCATAGAAGCCTGTGTGGCGTTTTGTTTCAGATTTGTGACCAAAACAGAATTAATAATACACGTTAGCTATTTCTCAAAAGTGTTTGCACAGCAACAAACTTCTCTCTACCACTCTGCCCTCCCCAGCAAGTAGGCTAGGGGTTGGCAAAAGGTTTAGAGGAGATGGAGCCAGAACAGCTAACCCAGATTGTTCAGTGGTATATTCTATACTATATAGCATCATGCTCAGCCGTGTTCCCAAGTTGCCATTGCTTGGAGACCAGCTAGGTATTGGTCTGCTGGTGACTACTTTTGCATAATTTGTTTATCTTTAATTGTGTGTCCCCCCTCATTTATTAAAGTGGTTTATCTTGACCTATGAGGTTTTTATCTCCTCACTTTCAACTTTCCAATTCTCTTCCCCACCCTGCTGCAGGGGAGCTAGGAGAAGGGGTGGGGAAACGGTAAGGTAAGACACTGGTTGGGGGCTTAACTGGTCAGGTGGTGTCTACCCACAACAGTCCTTTTTGGCACCAAACACATGGCTTGGGATAACTGTAGATTTGATCAGAACATGCTAGACTGAATTTGCAATTGTTATACCTGTTTAGCTATTGCTTGGCAAGTTGCTATTTATGATTGCTGGTCACAGCATTGACATTCTTGTTCTCAACACTGGTTGATCTGTTCCCTTACCTGCTCTCTTTCTTGCTGTACACCAAACTTCAGGACTCATAAATGGCTGCTTGGCTTTTGCAGTGTGATCAATGCTACATGGGATAAGCAGGAAGCACTGACCATTTAATGGGTTTGACTGGGGAACCTCAACCACCTGGTAATCCCAGAAGAGATCATGGACTGATCAGAAGACAGACATTTCTAAGCAACACCCAAAGAGGTAACTCAGGCCAAAAAAGTCCTAATGTATAGTAAATTGCCAGAAAATGGGGAGTAATATGCTCTGGTTACTGATGTGTCCCATCAGAAATGAAAAACTACTCTAGAGCAACCCACATGACATCTCAAAAACTGTTGAAGGAAAAGGCAGTTTGAGTCAGTTTGCAGAAGTGAAAGCCATCCAGTTGGCTACAGGTATTTCTGAATCTGGAAAGTGTTCAGTACTCACTCTCTATACTGACTCTTGGATTGTGGCAAGTGGTTGTGAGGATGTCTACAGCAATAGAAACAGATCAGCGGGCAGCATAGAAGTAAATCCATCTGGGCTGCTACACTTTGTCAAGACACTGCTGCCAAGTTAGAGGACATTATTGCAATAGTACATTGTGGAGAGTCTCACATGCCCAAGAACCATACCAATGAAGACTATCAAAACCATGAGCAGTTAGACTAGCCTGCTAGAAATGAAGATGACATTTCCACTGTTTGAAAAATAAAAGACAAGTAACCAACAAAGATGGGGCTTTGAGAAGGAACAAAGAACAGCTATTATACAAGACATTGCTAGTCACATGCCAGTTGTCTAGAGAAAGCATAACAAGGAGCATCAATAGGTTTGCAGTATGAAAGCAAGGGAGTTAGAAATACACTGTTTACAGAGGATGTCTGAACTGTTCCCCACAAACAGAATGAGAAAAAGAGAAAAATAGCACTTCAGCCTCATGCAGGAATGAACAGAGGACTTTTGTCTTTTGGGTGCCAGAGGCTATATTTACACTGAAATAATAAGAGCAACAGAGGCATTAGAAGAGCCAGCCCATGCACAATTGCTGCCCAGGACCAAGCGGTTTTGCTCTCTGCCTCATCTCTGTCAGACCTTCCCAGAATACCTAGAGGAGACCTTGAGGTAAGCACACTCGAGCTCTCTTCCTCAAGAACACTTCAGAAAACCCTATGTTGAGCAGACACTTAAACATGATCAATATGTATGTTAGATGAATTGCGACTTGAGAATTCAGACTCTCCCGGTATGGTCAATGTCAGCAGCACATAACTGGCAGGCTGAGTTCCGTGCTTAATACTGAAGTTCCCAGTTTAACACAAGCTTAAAAACCTGATAAAAATCACTTTGTCCAATTAGATAGTGAAATCCAAATTGGGTATAATTTAATACTGGTTTATGTTCTTACATAAACAATGTTCATTTGATAGCTATTTATCATACCATTCATATGATGGCGTTTCCCCCCCCCCCC
>NW_009930785.1:23021-38459 GCF_000696875.1 Nestor notabilis
TTTTTGTTCTCCTATTTTTGTATGTAGCCTATTAACCAAAAATACCATTTGTGGATCTACTTTGGTTAGGCAAGGCTGGAGTTTTTATACCAAATCAGGATTAAGAGAAGAAATAAAAAAAATAAAAGAAAAAAAGTGAGCATATGCTCTTAGGTTCCTCCACATGACCTTATACCTCCATAGACAATTTTGTCAGGCAAGCATAATCCCTTAAAACAAGAGTTTATGTAGTAACAAAATGATCTACCAATTGTTCTTTGGAATTAAGTGATGATGAATAAAGTTTTAGAGATCACCATACCTCAAACTAAGAAACATGGTAAGTATTTAGAAATAATTCCTAACAGTATTGAAGAAGTGGTGCTGTAGATGAGATGAGGTTTCCTTTAGAAACACAAAGGTGGGATGGAGGAAATAATCTGAACTCCTGAACTGAAAGCTGGTAGCTGGCCTTCAGGTGCCTGATCTTCATACACAAATTAATCTGAAAATAGTCTAATAAGAAATGGCTTCAAAAGAAAAAAAGAAAAAGAAAAAAAAGAAAAAAAAAAAAAAAAAAGGGAAAAAGTGACTCTCAGGACCCTACACCTTCTATTCTCAAATTATTTAAACATCTAGTTACTAACTGCCTTTCCATGAGAACATTTCTATTTTCCGATTTGTGTCTTGTAATGCTCTGCTATTTAATTTTTTAAAAAATATCCATTAGTGCTGCAGAGACAATCAAGCTAAGACAGTGTAAATAGTCATACATATTACAGAGTTCAATTTCAGTTTGTCACAGCTGTAGATAGTTCTGGATTTGGTATATTTGAATTAACTGCTAATCTACAGAACCATTACTGCTGGTGGTAATCGAGAGAAAATAATCCACCAGTCTGAACCTTAGATGCCAAGATATAGTTACAAGGTTAATCAATATTTTAAATTGTATGTACACAATGATTTTGCTTGAGTAGTACATAGAGTCAATACAGAAATTATTGTGATAACACACAAACCTTCAAAAAGAGGCTTCTTGCAGCTACTTCTCATATTGGAATTGTGGTTTAAAATTCTTCAGTGTATCACCAGAAGTTTAAATAAAAAAAAAAAAAAAAAAAAAATAAACAAAGCAATGTTTTCCTCCTTTTCCTTCCCCTACCTCATTTTTGCTCTTTAGGTACATTTCTCAAAATATGACAGTTTTTACCAGCTCTGCAGATTCAGGTAAGTAGCACTAATACACATGGAAAAAAGGCAAGGCACACTGCATACACAACTATTGTTAAACAAATAATGAACATTGTTCACTTCAGCTTCATTCAAAATACAAAACATCCCACTGGCCCTTGCTAACGGAAATGAAGAGAAACAAAATGGATTTTTTTTTTCCTTTATAATAGTTTTTGGGTTTCCTCTACCATACAGATTCCAGAAGGAAACCTGTGTCATAAAAATTTTCCTTTTGTTTTCCACCTCATTATCTACAGTTATTCTTTCTGTAGAAATATGACTCTTGTGTTTCATACTTCTCAGATAGGATGATTAGAAAAAGATGCTACCCCTTACTGAAGCTTTGCAAGGCAACTTGCCCTCTTGTACCAGATACCTATGTGGAAACTGCTGTTGAAGTACACACCCTACATCCTCCTCTCTTGCTATGATTTGTCTTTAACAAAGACGTCCGATTGGAAAGATATCCAAAGCTGATCACATTTAGTTCAGTCATTCAACAAGTTTGATAGGTTCTCATTTTGGTGTTGTCAGTCTGACCTAGTCTGCAAAGAAGGAACCTGTGATTCTTTCTCTGAGAAGATTTTATTACTGTAAAGAACACATTGTGGTACAAAAATGTAACTCATACGCAGTCCATCTGTTGTTTACAGAAACCTTATCTTTGTAAATTAGACCAACAGCTGATAAAAAGAAGAGTGGGTACGCTCAAACAGGGAGCCCAGAAGAAGCAGTTAAACTCAGCCTAGCCCTTGGAGAACTAGGTTCAAGCTTCTACTTCACCACAAGCTTCTGTATGGTAGGCAAATCACTTCCCTTTATGAAAGTGAGACTTAAACAAAGAGAAACATTCAAAACCTTCAGCTGGCATCCAACAGTCCCCTCCTTCCATGGTCCCCTCCCACAGCCACATAATCCGTTGGTTAAGAATGCTCAGCTAGGAGCTGCGGGATGTGGAGTCTAGTTCTTACTCGTAAAAATGGTTCTATATACCGTATTAGCCTTAAAAGAGGGAAACTGCAACCCACACCTAATCAGGTAGATAATGTCATACCCCTCTCACCCTCCCACCCCAACAATGAAACATTTTCAATAGAATAAATGGATAGTTCCCCAAAGTCAAGCAGTTTGGATTTTTGTAGCTCAGTCTCCTAGGAAATGAGGTTTTGAATCCTTTCCAGCAAAGAAGTTAAAAGTCTCTCTTACTACATACAAACACTGAACTTTAAGAATAGAGGATTCTTTCACCACCACACCACCAATTCTTCCTCTTTCTTTTTTTGTCCTCTTCAAGCAGCAATATAAGTGAGAAGTGGAAACCAAACTCCTTCAGCTGAGGAAAGACAAAGGACAAGCAGAAGAAGAGGCAGCAAGTGTCCCAACTCTGAGATTCAGTCAGGGATTTCAGGCACAATATTTGACTATGTGTTTCTTGTTGTATCTAAGCAGATCACTTCTGCATATACTTATGGAGGTGGGGTATTGATCCCTTTAGAAGAGCCTATCTTACTATGTGCCTTGTACAGGTTAGATATGCCTAACAGATTTTTGGCATTCATCATAGGCACTCAACATCTAAAAGAAAGGCAATGCATCATCTTACCTGAAAGCACCTAAATACTCTGCTGGTTCTAATGCTAGTGATTAGAGTTCTAATCTCTGCTGACCTTCTCTACATCCACAGACAGTGTCACAACTTGTTACATTTTACTGTATTCGTATCATACTAATGTCATGCACAGAAACATATTAAAGACCATTACTAAGTATCTATTGGACACTCTAGTAATGCAGGACACACACAAACTCTTCATAAGGAGTGAGAATGGAAATTCCAGCAAATTCCATGCTTTCAAGGTTTTATCTAGTACAAAGTTCATTTGGACAAACAGCCTGACTCATGTGTACTTTGAGCAACATTTCCGAGACACTTATTCAGAAAAACACTTAGGCAAAACAAAATCGGTAGTAGAAACCAACTTGGTTTTTAGCATGACCTGTTTTTACACATGGCTAGATCATTTGGAATGTCTCTCGTCTCCTTTCTCTCATCAAGAAAACACAGACAGCAACAATAACAAACTTTGGCTTGCATTCCTGGGCCACACCTGAACTGTACTTGGTATAACTCAAGGGGAGGCTTCAAAACCACCTGCATGAATCATGAGGGAGCAGGTCACGTGGCTGACAGCTCTTCCCTCGTCACATACCTTATGATAGCCTTATGAAGGCACAGGAATCAGTTACACAGAAGTATACTGCACTGGAAAATTAAGCTGGATTTAAGTTGCTCTGCACTTCTGAAGGAGCATAAAGTTGTCTTTAGAGATTTGTAAATGTAGCTTCTCATTGCTACACCTCAGCTTTTAACAAATTCTCCTCTAGGGAACATACACTTTCCTTCTATGGTTTCTATTGTTTGGATTATCTTTTGCTATCTATGTCACATTATTCATTAGCATCTT
This sequence comes from Nestor notabilis, assembly GCF_000696875.1. Lineage (NCBI taxonomy): Eukaryota > Metazoa > Chordata > Aves > Psittaciformes > Psittacidae > Nestor > Nestor notabilis. Next base: position 26,702 of record NW_009930785.1, read on the forward strand.
GCACTCCCTTTCTTTCATTAATTTAACAAACACACCTCCCAGAATCAGGTGAAGAGAGAAAGTTACTCACCATGAGCAGCACACAAGGAGCACAAAGCCAAGTCTACACTCCTCAGGAAAAACCTTTAGGTTCTCTGCCTCATCAAGGAATAAATCCCCATAAGCACTTGGGCATGAAGGCCAGCTGGTACCATTTAGCCCCTACTCTGCCCAATGGGTTCAGAGACCTCATACACATTAGGGGAATTTCTAGCAGTATTTGATTTTGGTACTTTCAATTCTGTTTGGTAATAACCTAGCAGTCATAAGCTAAGGATAAAGTTTTTATTAGCACAAAATGTACACAGTTCCCTTTTTACTCTTCCCCCTGCTCCAAAAAAATACTAAAAAAATACTCATAATCATCATCTGCAGTATCACAGCATTAACTATTAATTGGAAATTACTGCCACTTCATGCGATTTTGGGCTTGGTCTGTTCGTTTTTAAGTAGCAACTTTGTTAAGATGGCAAGGTAATTCTTACACGGATTCTTTAATATTGCCACAATTTTTATTCTTCCTTTTGTTTGACTTCTACAGCTGTTTTAGTTTTTGCCATTTTAAAGTTTTCCTCACTTTTATTTTAAACCAAGTGCTAGTTTTATACTTCTGACATTGAGATGTTTAGAATAGATCCTCAACTGATGTAAATTGAGATAATTCCATAACTCTGTGGGCTTCTCAAGGTTTACTTCCACTGTGTGCCTTTATGAGTTACAGTCCAGACAAAAGTAAACTAGTGTACTATCTTCACCTTATCAGACAAATAAATTGTCAATGTCATGATTTATCCTGAATAGCAGATGTTTTCTAAAAGAAGTTTTCTTTAAAATGAGGGGGTTAAAAAAGACCTAATATAATGCAGCAAAATACTGAAGGCAATCAGTAAGACTGTTATTATTTCTTGAGATGGATGGAAATCCGCTATTTTCTACCTTCCCTTCCAATATCTTGAAAAATAACGATGTAATTTAAGAACATAAAGCTTGTAGCTCAATTGTAGCAATTTATGTCCCTGTTAACTTGATGTAAGCCTGAGCAGACCAATTTTTTTACTGCATATTGTAAAGGATGGTGTCTCAAAGGTCATAGCAATTTCCACAATTTTACTTTCAAATTTTATTTTTTTTTTCTTTTTTTCCACGTTTAAGTGTTGAGGTTTACCTCTGACACAACCTACTTCTCCCGAAACTTGAACCGTATAGAAAGAATGGAAGGATTGTTCAATGAATAAGTTCTTTTCTTGGTAATACAAATGAAAGACAAACCTCATATCATAAGGAGGCATAATGCACCCGTAAATGCATTTCAGTTCCAAAGCGGGAATGGTAAGCAACCTCTTGCTCTAACCTTTTCTCTTTCCACTGAATGTAATGTTTTCAGATTGTGTTGAGAAGTGTATCTAATTCATTTTTCCAGCTTAGTGAGACTCACCCCAAGTCATTTCCTATTTGTTCTCTTGCTGTGAATGGAGTCACATTCCCAGTGAGAAGTCAGCTCAGTTCCAGTGATTATCTCTGCTGTGTGAGCATGCCCGGACCCAGGCGATGGCCTGAGAGGGCCATCATGCTGGGAACATAGTTTAACAGTATGTTAACACACGGGGAATGTGTTATGCAAACAAAGGCACATGGCCCCAAGGCAAATCCCTTCGCGCTCCCCCTTCCCCCAGAGATGCAAAAAGAGTAATTCGTTTTGCAGAAACAAGGGAAGAGTGCTACATTTAAGAAGCAGCTCCATTGTAAATGCATCTAGGTTTTCAGTGGAGAGAGTTAACACGAAGACACACTGTCTATCATTTTCTTTTGCCTTTCCTTTGAAGATCATTGGAGTTAGCATTAAGATGAGTTATATGGATTAAAGGCAGATAGGTCTGTTCTCACTTCTTGATGAAACAGTTATCATCACAAAGGAGCATACCTTCAACTGGCTATTAATCAAATTTCACTAAAGTCCTTAAAAGGTAGTTGATTTTAACCTTAAATATTCAGTTTTCCTGTAAGAGACCTTCCACTTACAGAGTAATATTAAAATGGAGCCTTCCAGTCACTGAGTTTAAAAATCTTTCATGTGATCACTTTTTTTTCCCCTAATCTGAACTGTAATAAAAGAACAATGCCGCCTTAAACTTCCTACAGCCACACCCTAGAACCCAACACCAAGAACCCATAGAGATATACATTAGAAAGTCTCACATTTTAATGTCTCTACAATACAGACATATTTAATCTTAAATGCACCAGTAAAAAAAGAAAAGATGCAGGACTGATAAGAAATATTCATTCACTAACTGAAGGCCATTTCAAAAGCAGAAACAGAAAGCATAGGAAGTCTCAGTACTTACACATATTCTCCTTATTCTGTTTTCATTAACATTTCTATCACTAATTAGAGTCCTCAGGAAAAAAAAAAAAAAAAAAAAAAAAAAAAAAAAAACCCAAAAATTTTATACATCACTAAAGCAATCAAGATCTATAATAGCCTCTCAGTTTTGAAGTTTATGTAAACTTGTATGAGTGAGGGAGCTGTAGCTGTTTTCTTTTGCTTTAAAAAATAACAAATAAAAAAATTGAAAGTTAGGAAAATAATAATATGTGGCTTTTGGGACTAAAGACATTTAAAAAACAGTAATTCTATGTCCCTGTAGCAAATAATACGTTTCGGAGCCTAGGATGAATTAAACAACTTGTATTTTTCACTCTAGAACTGCAACATTTACAATCTAGTCCAATTGTTACAAATACAACAAAAATCCCATAGCATTCTAACATAATTTGTAGCTCCATGAGGTAATCGGAGGAGAGTTTTTTGTTGCATTCTGTTTGCTACTTTAATCAGATTCTGGCGACACAGTTCCATATAGAAGTGGCAGTAAATATGCCCATTCATTTCCAGCCCATGGAGGCAGTTACAATGCAGATATTAAGGACGAGTGCACCTCTAAGGGTGCGATGAATCCCATCTAATTTCGGCTGTTCGGGAAACTAACCTAAGGTCCCTCTATAGTCAACAGAGATGGTTAAGTAACACCAGCAGAGGATTCCTCCTATCTGCTTTGGACATCAGTGTCTGCTAATGGGCTGTCTCACACACTCCACTGACTTCCAGAGCATGCCTAAATGGGATGTTTATTTTTCAGACAACCTAGCCCCACGTTGCAGGCTGTCTGCACTGCAGCTAAAGTTGACTGCAAGGTTGTGTTTTTAATGAAAGCTTGAGCTGAGAACTGACCTGAGCAGAAGTACCATAAGGAGCTGGAGCCACTACAGCAGAGGTTTCACTGTGAGTTGCTTGTCTGGGCACCTCCCTGGGGCTCCTGGCCAGCCTTGCTTGGCTGGCCACAGTCCCTTATGCTGATCTAAGGGCTCAGCGGATTCGGGCTCCCTTCCCACCCTCTGTTCCCAGCTGATTCATCATGATCTTTCTCACTGCTCCCTATGATGAGATAGCATGATAAACTAACACAGGCCAATAAATACTTTTTTTCTTTTTTTTTTTCTTTTTTTCTTTTTCTTTTTTTTTTTTTTTTTTAAAAAAAAAGGTGTAGGAAAGGAAGAGGGAGGAATAGTTTTCAACTGTGCTTACTAAGGAATTGAGGCAGAATAAGACCCAGCACAGGGAAGGTATCAGACCCCAGGAGCAGGAGTAAAGTAAAGAAAAACAGGAAGAGATGAAGAAGTAGCTTCTTGACAGTGCTGAGCCATTCAGCTGGTTTGCCTGCATGGTTTAAACAAACCCAAGTTCTCTGCTATGCTGATATGCTTCAAGCTACCAATATAGGTATTGAGACAAGCTGGTTCAAAAGTAAACTCAGGTCAGTCGAACTGAAATGCAATTAGTCAGGTATAGATAGATACCAAGAAGACAGGTCTGTTCTAAGCTACAAATGGAAACTTAAATTTTGTTATTGGACCAATGTTTAGCATGCTGCTTGAACCCCACCTTTTCTCTCATCAGTGCTTCTGCATAGCCAATTCACAGTTCTGACTTAGGAATGGGCTGGGGAGGGAGGTCAAGCAAGAATAAGGTGTATTGAGTCCCAAGTATTGCAATGTGCACAGTACAACTCTGAGGATGGAAATCAGAATATTCCATCTCTTGATGATGGGAAGGAAAATAGCTGGACACTGTAGCATTGAGTCAGCTAATTATCAAATCCTAGTTTATTCGGCCTTCTTGGTCTACCAGTAACTAGGGACTATGGAAAAGAATGCCCTTTATGGACTGTGTATACAAGAAAACAATGTGACAGTTAGATAAATCCAGATACTTGAGCAAAGTATGTTTGCTGCCTGCAGGGCACAGTGACAAGGAGAAAATTATAGTCTGTATTGGGTTTTACTAGGACACAAAATGCACAGATTTTATGCCCTCATGCTCCAGTTTGCTCTGCTTGAATGACAAGGTGCACAGACACATTGGTACTGATTTATGCATCTTTTTGCACAGAAGAGATCTAATGCTGCACTGCATGTGTTTTCTACCAAGGCACTTCCTAACTGCACCTGCAGTGCTGTAGCCCAGCTAGCAATCACTGACTGACTTATGCTAAAAGGCTGGTCTCCGATCATTCTTCTCTCTTCATTGACATGCTGACATTTGCAGCAGTAACCATTAGCTAGCATTGTACAAAACCACAGTGCAAAAGGTTAGTTATGCTGAACTGCTGGTACAATTTATATCCAGCCTTTGAAACCTCCCCTCCTTCTGATTTGAGGTAGAAAACAGGGCATTGCACTGCTGGGTGGACAAAAGCTGAGTCTGTTATGAGCCTCAGGGAAGTCAGGGCACCAAATTTATCATCTTGGCAAAGTGGTAGTTAGTCAAAATATTGATAATAATAATAATGAATAGAAGAACAACTGCTAAGCTATCCCCCTTTCACTCTTTCACAGTCCTGATCCTGGGAGTTGGCATTTCTCCTGGTGTAAGCCAGTCAGGCAATTGGGGAAGCATGGCCTCACTGGAGGCTGTATTTCATAACTTACCTCAGCATTACTGCTCTTGACCCACAACCTACTGCCTTATAACCAGAACTTGAGGGGATGGCATGGGGCAGCAGCTCACAAATAGCCCAGGGCAAATTCTTCAGTGACTGGTAGTGAGGCTCTTAGAGCCCCTGAAAACTCCTGCTGCAGCAGTAGGCAGAAGCCATGGTGGGAACACCTCTCCAAGACTTGGGTACCCTGAGGCAGGGAGCATTGCACCCCGTTATTCTCTGGCACTGCTGCCAAGTTCTGTGTAGCTCAAATGACAGTTTTCAAGGATGCTAGAGGGTGAGCAGAACAAGCTTTTTTTTTTTTTTTGCTTGACTTGTCTCCTTGTCTAGTAATAATATATTAGTGATTATACATGACACTTACATAACATCCTCCATCTGAACTGCTTCGCTACCCCATGGAAAAAAAAAAAAAAGAAAAGGAATATCCTCTGTGCCTGTATTATTACGGAGGAAAGTAATTCAACGTAAGGATAGATGAGCTGGCTGTGGTGACAGAGCATAGCTCGTGAGTATGCCAGGAAAACAAGACCCGCAGCCAGTCCTGAACCTTAACTCTTCGCTTCTCCCATCCCACTTTGCATTCATAGTCCCCCTCACAATTCCCCCATCATCTCTCTTCTTTTGTTTTCCCAGTAATTTTTTCCACATTTACTTTTTTATTAATTGTTATTAATTTCTCTAATATTTTCTTCCTCAGCCACACCATTCTCAGCTGATATCTTCCAGACAATTTTGCTTTCAGCACTCTTGTTTCTCTGACTGAGTAAACACATCAACCCTCCATTACATTTTCTCCACAGGGTTGGGATACTCTTTTTCTGATGCTCAAGACATGGGAACAAATGACTGACAATACCCAAGGTAGCAGGGCCTGGATGCCTCTTCCTTCCTGGCAGAACTTCCCTCACTTTGAGCTGCTCTCAGAAGCAAAGACAGAAAAAATGAGTATGGAGAGTAACAAAAAAAAGGAAAATTAGGAATCATTGGCAGTGCTCAAAACTGTCTCTCTTACCTGATAGTCCTACCAGGGAAATCTTGCAGTCCTGCATCCGAAGAATATTTCTGTTTGGTAGGATGACAGGATGACAGAAGGCCCAAGGTGCAAGTTCAGAAGGCAGCCAGGAAAGCATTAGTTTCCCCACAGGTCAGCATGGGACACACTTCCACAAAATATGACCAAGTCCAGCTGAAAAATGGTCTTTCTAAGACCAAAGTCCATGAGCCAAAACATAAAAATATCTTGGTACAGGTCCCACTAGAATGACAGTCCAAACATGCATTAACTTGGGTACCTGATATCTGAATATTACTGTAGGCAGCCAAATAATTTGGCTTATTACCAGACATAGTGAAAGCTCTCAGAATTTCAGCCTTTATTTTCTTATACTGGGAAAAATAAGATTCAGGACATACACTCTGCAGAATTTAGAGTACATATGGATTAACATGCTAAAAACTTCCATAAATTGAAATTACCAGCTTTCTTTACTGTAATTTCAGACAGAAAAATACAAAGGAGAAATTCCATTGTTTTGAACCAAGAATGATACCTACTTTTGCAAAGAATCCTTTAAGTATAACCTCAGATGTTGCTTGAATATAGACAAAATTGCACTTGGGAAAATCAGTCCAGAAAATACTTTCTCCGGCCCTTTTCTCATCTCAGTGTAGTCCACACAATATTTCTGCTTGTCAAAGAGTCATGGTAGAGTTCAAGTTCTCTTGCACTCACAGCAGATTGGCCAGTGTGTTCTGCTAACTTGTTATTTGTTTTCTTATTTGCAAAGGACAGCATCTGGTACTTAATCTCCAGAGTAGAAGGAACCATTTACACAGATCTGAGATCACTTTGTGACAGGTGCCAAAGAGTCATTTCCAGAGCATTTTGAGCTGACCATATGCTACATCTTTCCCCAGCTGGAATAAAAGGCATTCAGCCATCATATAATTCATCATCAGCACAGGATAAATTGATAAATAAGTGAAAAAATTACTATGAATATATATGTCTGTATATTTATATCTCAAACTATGCAAAAAACTGCATGCACTATAAGTACTATGGAAAAACTATAGTTGTGGGTTTAACTCTAGAAACATGTAAAGATCAGGCTGAATTTGTAGTTTGGCAGGACAACACATTAAATAAAAAAAGCATAACCCAATACTACTTCTTTCCTGCAGTCTGTGTTCAATGTGTTACAACTCATACAAGACTGAAATATACTTATAGATGAGTATGGGAATAACTGATTGAATATTCAGTGTAAATAATAATAAAATCAGTAAAATATTCAATAATGAAGGTACTTTTTCAGTCTAATATAAACCAAGTTCATGTTCCAAAACTGAACTTAGTAATAGAAAGGAACAAGAGTTTAGATGTTAAAGTTTTACTTGTGGGAAGTGATGAGTAAGACTGTACAAAATCCAGTACTGATATTTCCCTCATCATTAGTTTTGCCAAAAATTCTGAACTGAGCTGAGGTTTCTGTGTATAGAAATAGTACACAGACCTCAATTTTTCCTAAGTAGCAGATGGTCCTGAGGCCTGACCTCTGCCATCCACATTCCTTACTAGGGGGCAAAAAAAGATATATCCACATATTGCTCTCCTGGTTGTCAAAATCCCTCAATAGTACAAGGAGTGGTATCTCAACAGCTATTTCTGTTGCATTTTCAGAGGCACTGCCTGGGATAGGAAGCTTTTCTATGTTTTTTAGAAGATCTGGAGAAAGGAAAGGATTTAGGGGTCTCCAGGGCAAGAAAGAAAAATCTCACCTCTTGTGATTGATACTACGCAAGTGCTATCTCATACACTTTGTAATCTCTAGCTCTAATTCCAAAGACTGAAGTCAGCTGGAAGAATCCTTTGAACCATGGGTGGCCAGTGACAATGGGAAGGAGAGGATAAGCAGCAGTTCAGAATCTCCAAGCAAGCCTGCAGGAGTTTATCCAGAGCCATTCCCTGCAAAAAGCTTTTCAGGATCTGGACTGTTTAGCTAGCATAAACCTAACACTGATGGGTTCAGCCATCATTAATTTCCAGCCATTTGGGAATGGGTGATTATTTGGCAGTAAGATGTGATCTGAGAGAGGTGCTATTATAATGTGGAGAGCGCTGCTATTCTTGTACTGCAGCAGTGATCTAATACAATGGCAGAGCAGTGTGACTGTGGTGAAATTCACTGGGGAACAGACTTCTTCCCAGGGCTCAAATTATCAGCACATTTTCATTGCTGCCTCCAGAAAGAGACATGTCATGCTGCCGGATGCTGTTTGAGTTGGGAGTTTTTAAAAAGAGATGGAAGTATATGCATTAAAGAAGCCAATATTTACACAAGGACACTCCTCTCATGAAATATAAATGTTAGAATTCTGCTAGTTACAATCCTTTTTTTGAGATTTTGCACGAGGGAAGTAAACTGAAGATGATGCAATGCTCCCTACCCACTCACCATTTTGATCATTGTATTTGAATTTTAAGGAGGTCAGGTAAAATCCAATCAAAGCTGCATTTATAAATGCTTGTACTTTATGCTGCTGTCCTTGGTACACTCAGGCTTAGTCCAAGCAAAATGATTCCAATTCAGGCTACAGTTCCTGAAAAGGAATGTGACTTTAATGAAATAAAAGGCTCATCATGCCAAGCCCAGGTTGAGAATAACACCCTTTCCTGTTGCCATTACAGACAGAGACAGAAATATATCAAAGTCACCTAGACACTTAAAAGAGAATGGGAAATAAAAGGGACATGTCCAAGCAGAGCTGGTGGCGGGTGTCGGAAAGTGAACATCAGCAGGATCAAATAGAAGAGCTTTTCTCTGTTGCTTCTTGAAAAGAAATAAAAAACCCAAGACCCATAGATTTTTATTAAATACAAAGGAAAATTATATTAAGGCAACACTAAAGGAAGAGCCTGGGGTTCCTACAGCATGGGCTTGCAGAGCTTGGCTTACTTGCCTCCCAGGACTCAGTACAAAGACAGAGTATTTGGCATTAAGTATTGCTAGCATTTCCCCATGGACTGCCTGAAAGAGCTTCTGGGTGGGCTGGGAGATATGTCAAAGCATTTCAAGGTGCATGAGGTACCTTTTATTTCCTCCACCTCGGTACAACCCTTTAGTGTACCACACTAAAGAAGAGCAGATATATATACCAAGGAGGTTAAGAGTTCACATCAGCTAGGCCAGATTTGACTCTAAGAAGAAAGATAATCTGCTGTGGTGTCGAGTACATTGTTCTAGTCCCTGCTCTGAAGGGAGCTGATTTAGAAGAGCTGATTTAGCTTCCGTAGTTAATGAACTAAACGAGGGCTCAGGAGAACTGGGTTCATTTCTCAGCTCTGCTGCACATGTCCCATCTGACTTTACTCAAATCACTTAGGTCACATGTACCTCACTATAACTAGGCTAGTACTGCTCGTAACAGAAACCATCGGTGTGTATACAGCACTGAGCCCAGGACCAGAAGCGATTCATCTGCATAGCACTAGGTGAAATTACCTAGCTTGGTCCAGAGTCAGCTTGGAAATCTCTGCATTGTGCTCCACTTATCCATAGAGGTATATCTGCACTTCTCTAACAGGTGATCAAGCTGGTACCATTATACTCATTAATATTGCCTAGTTGCATATCCTCCTATAAGCCCTCTGCTCCACTGCTTCCTAACTTTACCCAATTAACTTGTTTGGCAGAGATTTTACTTGCCCATTTTCTGTGCAGTTGTTTAAATAGTTTTCTGGAAAAATTCAGGCAATGCTTTTCAGTCATTTCCAAGAAAAAGGGTAATGAGAAGATACATTATCGTCTTCATGACAATCCTTTATTTGGAATGTTCTCTTGCCACTGAGCATTAGGCAAAACCCAGAAATTTGTCTGGGGAGAGAAAGGAATGAATCAGGGTTGTGCCTCTTGCCCTATATGAAGGTTAGTCCCCATGTAGCTTAGTTAAAAGCCTTTGAATAATTGCTGTTTATGCATATCTATGATAGGCTGCTTTGATTTTAGCAGCTGAATTCCCCAAAGAGCCTTCACAGGATATGCTGGAGATTTTCAGAGCTCCTGTGCTTGAGGAAACAGTGCTTGTACTACTAAGCAGAGAAAAAGGGAGTGTGTTCCAGCCAAGGGTTATAGGTATGTTTTTCTGCTGTAATGACTTCTTTGATTCAGACATGAGTACTAAAACCACACAGGATTGTCTTTCCCTTGTTGTTGGTACCCCTTCTGCTGGCATCCAAGGAACATGGTGAATATAGCTGTCGCATTGGAAGATGGAAATGAAGGGAAAAAAGGAGACAAATTTGATACAGAGTTGGTGCAGGATGCAAGGGGATATAGAAGTGAAAGAAGTACTGGAAAGAGGTGAAATAGGAGCAGGACTTCACGGTGAGTGTTGCAAAGTAGACTTTAACTTACATGGTATTACCATGATGCAAATGCTTATCCCAAATATATAAGGTTTAAATGCTGGCATTTCCTAATATTTCAGTACTATCCTTCATGGGTTCCGTTAAAAAACCTTTTAGTATCATTTTGTGTATGCATTCTCTCAAATTTATCTGAAAATAAATAAACAAAAGACAAAAAACACTACACAGACATAAATTTCATTATTGGGCATCTTCCTAAAACACATGCAAATCATCAGCAGAGTTCAAAGCTTTCTACCAACCCATAGATTTTGCCACTGAGCTAATGGAGCGGCTGTTTGCATTAATAGATAGCTGTCCTCCTTGCGGACAGATGCTGAAGAGGGATACAAAACCCCATTCTGCCTGATGGTTCTAGAGCACAGCAGTGACATTCAGGGATCTTGGGCTCAAGATATCTGCTCAGATCTGTTCATACTCTATCCATCTCAGGAAGAGAATATGCCAGTACAGCTAAGATACATCTACTGTTACTCATAAGCTTGGTTTCTTTTCTCATTAAGCCAATCAGCAGAAGCCTGATCTTGCCTCTTCTTTGCACTTGGTTCCTCTGCCAGTCACATACTGAACAGGGTCCTCGCTCACCTCTCAACCTTCTTGCACTCCAAGTCTTCATCTCACTGGATGTGCAGCCTCTTGTCCCCTGTGATTTCCAGACTCAGACCCTTGTTGCTGTTCCTGTGCTATGCATGATCTCCCCACACCCGGCCTATTCCCTTGCGTCTGTCTCCCAGCACCCTATATGCTCTTTACATATATGCTCCCACTTCTACTCTCCTTGCCCTGGTCTTATGACTTATCTATTTCCTTCACTCTCTCAGTCAGACCTGTCCTCCCTTCTGTCTCATCTTCTCTCAGCTCCACTGGATGTTTGTCCTACCCTCCCAACCTATGCAGCTTCATCTTCCTCCCCCATGTCCAGGCCTTTTATTCCCAGCCCAGCCTTGCTTTTTGCCCCCTCCCCACCATCAGCTCTCAAACTAGTTTACACAAACCACAGTTTTCACAGCTTTGTAACAAGGACGGATTTTGATGTTCTGCAAAAAAGACAGTAGACATCATGTCTGACACAAAGGCTGTATCTCCAGTGAGTTTCAAAGCTTGAAGTGTGTGAGTGATTTAAAACTGTTTTAGCATGGTCTAAACAAAATGTTTCTAGCCAGCTTCTTTCTCCAAACTAGATGAGCCATCTCATTGCTACAAAAATTTGGCCTTTTTCTAAAAGAAAATAAACAGAAATCATTGCAATGCTCAGGGACTGCTGCTAAATGACAGACTAGGGAAA
>NW_009930785.1:38490-50687 GCF_000696875.1 Nestor notabilis
CTAAAATTGAGTAGTGCCATCAAACACACACTAAAAGCTGCTGTAGATAGAGTGGTAGAGTGCAAGATAAACTATATTGAAGTCAATATGAAAAACAAGCAAATAGCCTTCCAATCTAAATGCACTTTGAATTTAGGTCAAGGAGAATAGGCCACATCAAGGTGGTCTAAATTTCACTTATACTTCTGTGCTTTGTCATTCCTACTGACTTGCTTGAAGTCCAGACATTTATGTACAGCTAATCCATTCGATGGACTTGAATATTTAGTTGGTGTGATTCACATAATTCATGTAATTTAGTTCACTTGTCGTCATTTAGCACCATCCTAAAACTGATAACAGGAGTATATTAAAAAAAAAATTCAAGGGCTGGATATAAAAAAGCAGCTGAAAACTAATAATCTTGCAATAAAAAAATCTTTCCACAGCCCAAAAAGAATCACTAAGTATACAATTTGTTTCAAATGAGTCGCTAAGATCCATTATTAATTGCACTAACTTTGGTTACTTAGTGGTTTTGATTGCTTTTGATATTGTTTATTTTATGATGTTTTAATTATTGTTGTTTATTTATTACAGTAATTGCATTTTAATTGTCTTTGGAGCAGCACTCTGACTGTCTTGGCAGGGAGGCACTAAATAAATGAAATCATTATTATTATAAACAAAACCGATGGTAATAGTTTTTCACTGTGTATTGTTGGCAATGCGGAAAGAAAAAAGTACACATATATAAATATATATAGTCTTGAAGAGAAAAATCAGTAATCAGAGCTCAAGGTTACATATCCAACTCTGCCACTGATTATATCTGTGACTTTGAAAAGTCACTTAGCCTCCCTCTTATCTCCATTTATTCATCCGTGAAAGGATTATCATAACTCTGTCCAATCTCCCAGGATTAGTAGGAGAATTAGCTAATGTCTTTAAAGCATTTTGATCTCTCAAACGAAAAGTGAAAAAAAAAAGCTTTAATCTTTAGATTATTAATGATATAACAGAAATACTGGTATAATCTACTAAGCCAGAAAGAGTTACTCTAGCATTAATATTTTTAATCTATAATTGGTGCATTTATGTTGCCCATACACTTAGATAATAAAGCTTTCATAGCTACTACTAATAAAAGTAAAAATGTGTTGTAGAAAGAAAACCAGAATGCCTTCTGAGTTTCCAATCTGAAAAAAAATAGGGGAAGCAGTTCTTTTAAATACAGAAATTTTGTCCTCTCTATTTCTACATCTGAATCCTTTTCCTTTGAAAAGAAAAAAGAAAAAAAACCAAAACCCCAAAAACCAAACAAACACAAATCAAACCAAAACACACAAAAACCCCAAACTAACCAAACCAACAAAAATCCAAACCCACCACTTTTTCCTTAGTGTGCACAAAGACAAAAGTTGTTTCAGTGGATTCACAACATAAGAATGCAAATGCAAAAAAGAAAAAAGGTGGGGAAAATGCTTCACATTACAATTCAGAGAAGAGATCTAAGCTTTAAAATCAAAGCTGCCATGAAAGTTACAGAAAAAGAAAACTTTGAAACTGACAGGTTGGGCTGAAGAGGGAGATTTGAAGTTGTTATTGAAATTTTTATGTTTCAAATATACTGATCCCATTTAAACCAAATTATATTTTTCTAGGCTCCGATTCATTATGCTAGGCTTTGATCTAATCAACAGGTTTGGGTTTTTTTTCAAGCAGCTTGTAATAAACTCCTAAAATTTAGTGAAAAGAGCAGAAAGAAACACAACTTCACATTACAGTAATCTATCTGCTTGCAGGGTCTCTAGCCTGAGGTACTCAATCTACTGTTGTTTCTCCATATTCCCATCCAACTTCTTACATGTTTTTTTGCTGTTGCAATTAACAGCCAGTTCAGCTAAACTGATATAGGAAATTCCCAAAGAAAATTAATTCACCTTTGCTACAAAAATGTTCATTTGCTCTCACCAAGATTAATTTTTCTTACCATTATAGAGGGCTACACCTGAAGTTGTGATGCTCTCAGGAGTTTTTCAGAAAGTGCTGACTTGTCATTCACAGCTATGTGGTTTCAGTTATCCTCCCCCTTTGATCTTTGCCTTGCCATGCTTCACTCACACACATCAATACTGATGTCTGTTGACAGTCAAGTCGCTGTTCATACTTCTATTCATTAAAAATTTATACAGCTGATAATTTGTTAACACTGAGAATATTACAACTATTATTAATGATATTTGGCTTCCCATTCTTTTCTAAACCCAGTGCCATTTGCAGCGTTATTAATAACTGTAACAGGTCATCATCAAGACACTTCACCAAATGAAATTCTGATTTTAAGTAGACTTTCTCTCTTGTGGAAAAAAATACCTAAAGACTGTAAACAAGAAATTAATACTTTACACAGATAGCATCTCCAGTGCAAAGGTTTAATGTTATTTATGTTTCATGTTGGGACACTTGTGTTTGATAGATAGCAGTATCACAATTTATTTTGCATTGTGAGCTTAGACACTGCAAGATCATGACAAAATTTTTGAGGACTTACAATACCCCAGGTGAGCAAGCTGAGGCTTATACGCCATATATGCTGAGCCCTAGATATCAGTCATGGTCAATAAAAGCCGCAGTAGCTGATCACCTCTGAAAATCAAACCCCAGATTACTTGATCTGGGCATCCAAAAATCCAGGGACCCAAAATCAATGTCAGTTTTCAGCAACTTTACTGAGGTAATGGAGCAAAACCTTGGCAGAGGTAGGAGTATATCCCAGTCTCCTGCTGCTCAAATTGCTGCTGTAGCTACTGTGACATCTTCTCTCCTAACAAAAGCCATGCTTAATGTGTCATGCTTATCCCACAAATCCAGTGTCAGAACATTCTGCATGCACAGGCAGAGGGATTTCACCTCACCTGATCCCTGCACTTGACTCTTATTAATTTCCAACAACAGCTTAAGTGTGTTGATATTCAGGGTCAGATAAAAGGACGTGCCATGTGCAGCTGCCCAGGGTCCCATTCTCACCATGCCTTCTATCTGTCAGCATCCCTTCCAGACAGCATCCAAGGGCCTCTGGCTTGCCTCTTGTGGCAAGATGATTTGAAAAGCTCAGTTCTCCAAGACCCTATAATCACAGTGTCTACATCAGTTACCTTCATGCTTCATGCTGCCAGCACACTTATCTTCCAGTCACTAGTCAGTCTGTAGTCAGTATTTTGATATCTATGAGCTGCTGAAACTTCACACCCTCCAAAAATGGGCCTCTGCATCATATAATCATCCCCCTGACTAAACCCTCCTTCCACCTCAGCAGCTTACCAAAGTCTGCCCAGGCCTCCCCTCAGTCCATGGACACCCAAAGAGCTTTTTGCAGGGTAACCTAAAATATAAATTTGCAGTACATAACCCTCCTTTTTCCACATTCTTAAACCTAAGGTTAATGCATCGTGTCTCATACTTTTCTTTCACAGACAGATAAAATGCTTCAGATTACAATTACCATGGGATAAGAGTATACATGCAAAAATGCTACCATGGAGCTGCTGAAACACTGCAGATTCACAGCTTCACTTTCTCTGTAGAAACTTATTTGGGTGTTCATACCCACAGCTTATTTGCACGAGTTCTCAGAGAGACCTGAAGCTGGCACAAAGAGAATCAAACCTCCCTACTTATTATGGTGAATGGGAGTTGCATATGCTGGAGTCTCTGGGACTCTTCTTGTCTGTGAATAGCTCCCATTAACATTTATGGGGGGTATGCATACTGAGGAAAAGAAGAGAATAGTTCCCCACTGGGAAGAGAGCAGACTCCAGCAATTCTATTCTTATCACATTGTGTGCTTTGCTCTTCACTAATCTCAGCAAAGTATCCTCATGCAAGACTTCTGAAGTGGGCTTTTTTCTTTTTATCTCCATGGAAATTGTATTTTTTTGAATAAGAAAGGTGACAAATAGTTAGCTTACTCTCCAGTAAATCCACAGGGCCAAATTATCTCATTTAAATATCTATTCAACTCTCAAAACAAATATCAAAGTTCAGACTTTGCAGATAC
This sequence comes from Nestor notabilis, assembly GCF_000696875.1. Lineage (NCBI taxonomy): Eukaryota > Metazoa > Chordata > Aves > Psittaciformes > Psittacidae > Nestor > Nestor notabilis. The sequence goes on from NW_009930785.1 coordinate 42,530, forward strand.
ATTCTTTGCTGGAATAAGTAGGAAATTCTCCTTTGTCCCTGTTCAAGCTACTTCAGGGTCTGCTTATTCCCTCATATATACACCTGTGTTCTCTTGTAAGCATTTTTACCTGTCAAATGAAGGTCTCTACTTTTGTCATAGGGCCAGCAGGCTTTCACAACATGAGCAGTTTCCCAAAACTTTCACAGCACTACGACCAACAGCACAGCTTCACCACAGGGAGGATACACACAGGCTAGGCAGTGACAGGATTTTCACTCTTGCCTGCTCTGAACAAGATTAAAATGCCAGGAGCTAGTCCAAGTTAGCCCCTTTGACTGTTGTTATCACCAAGAGAGGTGAATCACTGCTGTGCAAATGCTGGGAAATCTAAAGAAAAGTGTTAGTGCCAGCAGAAGCACAGAGGCTTAACTGAAGTGCTGATAGAGAACACTTTGGACAGCAAGTACTGATAGTTGTGCTACAGAAAGAAAAGCTTTCGGAGCTTGCTTTTTATTCTTCAAAAGCACACATGAAAATTTTCATTTAGCTAAGATTTAAATGAAAATTTTGATTTTTAAAAGGTTTATGGTTCTCTCTACTCTGCAAGCAAGTAACACTGGTGTGACTACATCAATATCAAATGTAAAAGCTTTTTCTTTTTACTTCACATTCCCAATGATGAAAAAAAGCCTGCATGAACTAGAACAGGTTTTTTTCCCCTTTTAATTCAAAAGTACCACATTTCTTTCATATAATACCAACTATCAGATGGAAGAAGATTTAGTGTCTCCTCAGATTTAGCTGACATTTGAATTCTTACAAACTTGGGAAATGTATAAATATGGAAGATTACTGTTTGCTAGAATTTAGTCAGCTTCAGTGACTGTAAGTCACTCTTCTAGTGAGGTTACACTAGAAGACCTCCGAGCAAGTAGTGATTGCTGTAGGACAAAAGATAAGCTTGGACTTCAGACACTATTCTTGTATTTAGTTCCCCAAAAATAAGAAACTGAAAATAAGGTCTAGAAGCTTACTGAAAGCAACAGAGATGTAACCTGGCAGGACAATGTCAGCTTCTTATTTATCTGGCCTCTTGAAACAAGCTATCAGGATAAGATACAGAAGAGCATTCTCTCCCAAAGAACAGCCCCGTGGAACTCATTTTGAGCAATGAATTATAACCCAAACACACACAGTTTAGTTAGGTGGATTATTTAATGAGAAGACACCCAAGCACACACAGAAGCATTTGTGTTGATGCAGGTGTTACAAGGTATTTTGGATGAAGTAACTACACTTGTGCTATTGGGTCATTAAATCTTACTCACTCTTCAGAGAACCTTTCTGCCTACCTGTCACTGCTATGGAAATGGAGATGTAAAGCTCTTAGGGTGCAGCACTACCCTGCTCATCAGAACAGGTGATGATGCCTAAAGCTATGACTGAGCTAAACAGAACAGAGTAAGTTTTGGAAGCAACATTTGGTGCACAGTCTCCTCATTAGCAATATTCAGTTTCCTGACAGAGCTGAGTGATAAATATTTTTTCATTTTTTTAAATGTCAAGTCTACCACAAACTACAGTGATTTGAAGTGTTGTCCCCTCTAGAGGAAGAAAAGTCCAAATGGGGCTTTGTAACCAGTTAATAGGGATATTGCAACCAGTTAAGGAGATAAACATCTTGTTCAAGCAACTTGCTCCAGCCTGTGATAAACAATGATTTTGTGTCACCATAAGTGTTCTCTAAAACTACAGAACTTTAGTGATAGAGGTGAAAATCCCTGAAGTGTTGTCCCCTCTAGAGGAAGAAAAGTCCAAATGGGGCTTTGTAACCAGTTAATAGGGATATTGCAACCAGTTAAGGAGATAAACATCTTGTTCAAGCAACTTGCTCCAGCCTGTGATAAACAATGATTTTGTGTCACCATAAGTGTTCTCTACTGTCCTGGTGCTTTGCTTTTTTCTCATTTTATGAGTGCTGTCAATGGCTGCTGTAGTGTTGAAAAACAAACAGATGCCCACGCTGAATGACAACAGCATTCTTCAAAGTGTCTCCTGTTTCTCTTCAATGTACAGGGGTTTTTTTTCTGACATACCATAATCCTGATAGCCATTTTTCTTTATGAAGTTCCCACAAGCACTGTTGGCTACTTCATCTTCCAATTTTTGGATTATGAAGCTCAGCATGCAGAGCAGAGTCAAAAAAATGCCATGCCAATGTAAATGAGAAGAGATTTGGGACTTTTATTTTCAAAAACCTTAACCAGTAAGCGGCAAATGGAAGTTGCTGTGTGGAAGGAACTCTAATTAGACCCAAACAAGACTGGTAACACTGACAGTGACAGATGCTCTTGAGATGGATATGTGATCGATAGACAGGTAGTCTAGTTCTTTTGTTTTTAAATTATTATTGATAATACATCCTAAATTAATCCATCATTCTGTAAATCTTCAACTCTTTTAGAACAAAAGCCAGAAGTTTAATTTATCTTTTTTTTCTTTTTTAAAACTAACACATACATTAAGCAGCAACTGAAATGCGGGAAAAATTAAGTTCAGAACAAACTAGTTGTACTGAAACATTTGTAATTAAGCATGATAACCAATTACAGAAATACCTGGAATAGCTCATGATTCACTCTCTCACATCAGAGGTTTCCTAATCAATTTGAAATAACTAGACTCGGCTGTAGAAAATAAGCAAGATCACAGCATTTGCTAATGAGTCTCAAAAATGGATTTTGCTGCATGAAAATGTTCATTGTCAGGAGAAAGCCTGTGTTCCCAGAATCTTTAGGGCCATTTCCATTTGCATTTGATTGGAAAAAAGTCCTCTTCGTTCTTTTCTTCCTTTTCTTATCCTCTAGAACTCTGTGTTGTTTTTTCTCCCATCTCCCCCTTCAATGAGTTTATATCAATGTAATACACTAACTGCTAAAAATATATCCAAATAAGACCCTTCGTGCTGAAGTAGCTAGAAACCACTTAAATTATTATTTAATATCTCTATGTTATACTGATTATCTTGAATATAAATTTGGAGATCCATGACTTCTAGAAAATTATATGGCCGAAGATGCAGCAGCAGAACTCTGAAGCACATACCAAAGCAGTGTATTATGCCGTGAGTAATACCACTTAAACATTTGTAAAACATAAAGCTTTTCTGAGCTCTTCTCCTTCCCCTGGGACTTGAACTCTTGTTGAACAAGCTGTTCAAAGCTCTCCACTCTGATAAAAACCTACCCCAACAAAAGAGTGACAGTAACTTCTTTTTTTTTCATTATTATTATTTTGCAGGTTGCCAGTTGCTTGCTCTTCCTGTAACAAAAAAATCAGGTATCTATTTGACCTACTTGTCCCTAACCCAGCAATGTTCAGAGCAAGATGAGATCCAATGATAATGAACTTATCTTGAAAAAGGAATTGCAAACTATGTCCCAGACCCTGCAATCAATTATTCATGTGAGTAACTTTGAACTCAGCAGGAGTACCCACAGGCATAAACTTTTTACAGGGGGAACAGTTGGCAGGATCAAGACCCACCTCAGGAGGAAGACACACAACACAACATATGAACCCTCTGTGACTCTTTCTATTTTATTATTTTTTCCCCCCTTTTGTCCTTGTTATTGTTCGACTTTATTTTCTAATGCATTTCCCACTTCCAGCTGGGAGTAGAAGTGAAGATGCCAAAATATGAAGAGAAAAGCTGCTGTTAAGCTCAGCTGGAAGAGAAAATACTGGAAATCTCTCTCTCTCTCTCTCAATCAAAAAAAAAAAAAAAAAAAAAAAGAAAAAAAAAAGAAAAAAAAAAAGGGCATAGATATTTCCAGATCAATTTTGTATTCCTCAAGGGCACCACGACACTTCAGAGAAACTTTGTAAAGCTCATAATGGAAAGTAGAGAAAAAAAGACAAGTTACTGGTGCATTGAAATTGTCCTAACTCAGCCTCATGTATGAATGTATGCAATCTTTCTTCTTCATCAAGACATTAACAGTCCGTACCCAGATGATGTTGCAGAGCCCTCTAGATGTAGAAAGACCCAGGTCCACATGCTGTGTAGCCCTCAGGCCAACCACAACAGGAGAAAGGACTTCTCCTATGGTCTTCCCAAAGAAAAGGGGATATATTATCCCTGGGCAGAGTAGATGGCACGGCTAGAGAATCCCACTGTTTTAAAAGAAGCACTACCTTGTCGTGGAGTTTGAGTAACTTAGTGAATGAGATAACTGGCAGTTGATAGGACAAAGCTTAAATGCTTAAATAGGACAAAGTTTAAGTGCATAAGAGCCTTCTACACTCGAATCTCTTATTCCCAAACACACAAACTTGGACTTAAAAAGTAAATTACTGAGTCAGATGATCAATGTCTCTTTCAGGTTAAAGATGGTAAGACAGAGGCAAAACAGGTGAAAAATTTCAAAGGAATTAAGACCTTGTAGGACAAAGTTCTAAAGCAAATAAGGAAAGCATAATGTCAGTATTGTTGGTATTCCTGAAGAGTAGAAAGGGGAAGACATCTCGAGCTTGAAGCTGTTGAAGCAGATCTTGAGATTAATGACACTGCGGAGGTAGCAGGAAAAGCACCTGTAAGCTTCTGTAAGGCGATTGACCTAGGATAACTATGTACTTAAGTGTACAGCTGTACAAGAATTGCTCGGAAGATCTGGAAAATGTGGTAAGCTAGAAAGGGAAGTCATATTCCTGTACAGGATTCTTCCAATAATGTTGAAATGCAACACGTACTATTCATGGCACTGGCCACAGAAAAATACAAATCATGAGATACCTCATGGAATGTCTAGCTACTCTGTGCAAGCTGTGTGACAGATGTTAACTGTCTCCAGGATTCAACTCTGACAAAAGCCTTTGTTAAAAGATTTCAGTTCTTCATGGTGTTGTTGGGTAAATAAGCAAAATAATCCCAACTGAGATGAAGGTACAAGATACAGGTATTTTGCATGGTGTAAGACTTACAGCCAAAATACTGGCCTGTTCAGATGTCCATGTTACAAGGGAGATGATAATAAATTGACAAAGGTTATGAGAAGAGTTGCTTGGGTGATTAAATGCACTGAAACACATGCTAATTAGCATGTGACATTTCTTAGCCATCTCCAACAAAGAGATGGAGGTATGATTTGATCAAAGACCGGGCAGCACTACCTTGAAGAGACTTTATAAATGTCTCTTCATTATTTTAATTTAGCAAAGATGCATAAGAAAACCAATGTCTGAAAGTTGGAAATACACAAAATTCAAGCCATCCATAAGGCAGACATTTTTAACAGTAAGGATAGTTAAATACTGGAGTGTTAGAAATATTACTGGGTAGAATGTCAATCACTGGAAATGTTTCAGTAAGGATGGGATGTCTTCAGGTGTTTTTTTGGGGGTTGTTTTTTGTTTGGTTGGTTCATTGGTTGTTTGTTTCAAGCTCAGGTGATAATTAAGTCAATTAGGAAAGTTGAGACCTACATGATTAATGAGGTCAGAAGAAATGGCTCATAAAAGTATTGTTTCTCCTGGTTGTGCATTTTGCATCCTGAATGCAAGATAAAAACTATTCCTGCAAAACTCCACAGTGTATGTCTGAATGCCATCTATAATATTGGGTTTGTCTTCCTTTCATCCATTGTTTTCTGTTCATCTGTTGAGCATGTCCCTAAAGACTGCCAGTGGTTAGGCTTTGTATGGTGCTTACTGGCACAATCCCACCATCTCCTAATTATGAGAGCTGTACAAAACATGAAGGAAACCAGTCCTTCCCACCAATATATAGAAGCCTTGCTTAGAAAAGTACTTATGACTATACATTATTCTCATTTTAGCTCTTATGATGGGTTGAAGTAAAAACAAATGGTCAAAATCATGCTGCACCTTTGGAGCTGTAGTACCAATGAGTATCTTTGGGATCACAAATTGTTGCTTGGTCAGGGAGAAATTAACAGCTTGAAATTCATTGGACTATATGAGCCAAAAAAAGCCACTCCTGGCAAGCAACCAGGTAGACACAAGGCTTACACATTCTACTATCAAAAAGAAAACTTTTTTTCTTTGGGAGCTTATTTAAGCCTCTGAAAGGATATTATCTTCTAACATATCACTAATTAGCTGAAATTGCAACTGATGCAGCAATGAAGATCAGGAACATCAATTTGAGCATCTTGTATTTGGGAAATGAGTTTCCCTGACAGGCAGGGAAGCTAAGCTGTTTCTTATGGTCATGGCCTTTGTGACTTTCAGCACTGATGAAAGTCTTTCAGCACTGATGAATAGAAGACTACTGAACTAGACAGATTTGCAATGGCGAAAGATTATATGATGGAATTATAGCATACTCTCCAGTAACAGAAAAAAAGTCTTCATAAAGGCTAATAAAATTTGGCATCCGCACTTGAAACATTTAAATTTATACCAAGATCATGCCAAAACACTACAAACTAAAAATCCTGAAACAAATGATATAACAGCTTAGAAAACATGGTAGAAAATTACCACATTTTATTTTGCCTTAACTAAAAATTAAAGAGAGCATAAGGAAGATAGATAAACTCATAGTACATAGACTAAACCAAAATCCTATCGTCAGCTTTGGTTAATTCCTTTATGGGTTTTCAGATAAAAAAGCCTGGAAAGAACACCTGGGAGCCTGACTGCATTTCACAGAAACAGACTAACTGTAAGAAAAATGGTAAGTCTCAAAGAAGCAATGGATTCCCAGTTGAGTTTTATTTAAACTGTAACTAAATAACCCATAAGCTCTCTGATAAGCTTAATGAGGCCAAAAGAGCAGTTTCTCACCTCTGACTGAGCAAGAGGCAACAATATCTGTTACCCAGGCTAAGTAAAAGATCCTGCTGACTCTGCATGTTGGAAGCCCATTTCATTGATAAATTATGACATAATCATTCTTGCTGGAGCCTTAGTTTTCAGTTGGAAGAAGTTATGTCTCAAATTATTCACATAAATCAGGTCATATTCATTACGTGTCAGCACTGGACAGACCACCCCCGGCCATTCATTGATACAAGTACCATTTCACAGCACTCACAAGTGCCTTTAGGAGCCTTTTTGTTAGACTCTTTCCTCAGATTTGGCTGGGAGATTCCCACCATTTCTTAATAGTGTACAGTTTGGTGGCCACTGTTGATTAGAGTGGATTAAGCTGCTTTACACCCACTCCTCCTGCCTGCATGCTTACTCTCCTTGTTACTAAGGGAGGACTGCTTCATCCCCACTGCTGCCGAGTCAGCACTGGTACCACAAAAATGAGCATCTGTGGAGCTTGGAGAGTGCAAAGTAAAGTTAAAGCTGGCCATATAAAACAACAGCAGCAACAGACTGCTTATTTGGACCTGGCATAGGCTCAGTTCTTGAGCTAACAAAGCTCAGTACCCAAACTGTTAAACAGTTTGGGTTCTTGCCTGCATATTGGATTAAAAACAAGCCTTTGGTGGGATTTCCAATAGCTATTCTGACTGCCAGGTGAATTTATATATGTAGGAGTTACAGTTTTTGGAAATTTAAAACAAATGCCTCAGTTATCATACCAATCACAGATAAATGAGCTCTGTCTCCATAAAATGTTATAAAATCCTATTTCAGTGAAACTGTTGCCCAGACAGATCACATGTTCAGGCAACTCCGTTACTGTGCTCCACAAAACAGAGCAGCCTTTTCTTATTGTAGTGTGGTATTGTTTTCAAATCTGTTTTCCAAAGTGCTTTTGCTGTTTGTGTGAATATTCATGTCTCTAAGACCTTGTCCTCAGCATGACTTTTGAACTCATAGGCCAAAGTTAGACAGACTTGACGGAAGGACAGAGGCTGGAAAAGTCTTAAAGTCTGTTAGCTTGATGAAGAGAGATGAGAAGATAAGGAGATTCTACTACTGAAAGAATCACTGAAAGGTGTGACCTAACCATAAGATACAGTGCTCACATGTAGCACATGTTTGCCCATATGGGGCAGTCTGCATATGATGAGCTAGGAAAACACAACTGGATAGGCTTCAGTGAAGTATGCTTTGGGTTCTGGATACTCAGTTCAGCTCAGCTGGCAACACTGTATTAAACATACCTGTGAGCACTTAAAATCTGCACATTGCAGGAACACCAGTGGTACTGCCAGGCTACCATTGCATCCTCTCACTTCACTACCAGTGCCTT
>NW_009930785.1:50718-59047 GCF_000696875.1 Nestor notabilis
GCTTGTTATCTCTGCATCTGAAACCACTGGGAACAGTGAGAATACATGCACTGTAAAAACACTTTTCACCTTTTCTAATCTCTGATGCATAATATTTTGGTACCCAGAATTTGCTTGTTTCGAAGTACTTGAACACATCATGTGGGGAAAAAGCACACAAACAGAAAGGAAATTTGTTCCTGTCTGAAAGCCCAGAAGTTTGTGGATCACTACAGACTGCCAGACATGTGCAGAATCAGCACAGTTTGCCCAAAACAATTTATCTGGAATTAGTTGTTCTCCTTATAGGAGTGTGTATGTACTTGAATCACACCTATGCAATTTCCTTCAAGTTTTTTCTTTTTTCCTGTTTTTATCCATAATACTGTAGTTTATGGGAAAATTTGTTTTAAATACCTGTAATGTGAAAAGAGAGCTTTGAGGGTGCTCTACCTACACCTTTAGCTCGAGGTGAGTTCCCAAAAAAATCAAAATGCCTTGTAAGCTCAAAGCTGAATTTCAACTAAAGTATAAACTAAGACAAACGACTTTCTAAAATACAGGAAACACAGCATAAATTTGAACCTGTCAAGTGCAGTTACCAAAAGAATTGGTGGGGAGGAAGAGAAATAAAGGTCAAATCTCCATCGCACTGACCGTCCTTAGAGAGTTCCATGACTCCAGGTTTGATTTCAGTCCATCCATTCAGAGATGCAGAAAACGCTATACCATGCCCTCTGGTCCCCAGGAAATGTCTTTTTTTTTCATCACTTCTGAGGCCTGCCACTGTATTTGCTGCTGCTCCTTCCCAGGAGTGCACCAGTCCCTTGAACCTGCCCCATTGTCCAGAGTCTCCTCTCCCTGAATAGCCTCAGTTCATCACAGGAAAGCAGCAACCTTCTGCTTCCCCCACCAAGAGTTTTCTCCAGCACTTAAATCTCTTCATACAGGACCATGACCTAACATAAAGCAAGCATTCCACATCCCACCTTTTGTAGTCCATATGCTGATCCTATAGGGCAAAAAGTCTCTAAGGCACAGTTGCAGTGACACTGTTGAGAAGGCGAATAAAAAATATTATAAACGCTGGTAGATTATTTTCATACTCTTTTCATTCCATCATGCCTACTCGTATTTGGCTGTATGTGGCTAATACCCTCATAATGTTAGGGGCAGCAGACAGCTCCTACAGATGGTAAAATTCATACGTAATTCAGTGACAGAAGTGTTCATACCTTTAGTGAGCTAGATACTGCTCCCACTTCGGAATAGAACATGAACTTTTTCTGATGAAGCTACAGTGAACTGAGAAAATTCATAATACCTGTAAAGTGCTCAGATATTATGATGATATTACCCATGCAAATAATTAAATAGATAGACCAATTTTATTTTTCACAAGTGAGATCCCTGTTGAGCTCACAATTCCTTTTACGTTCAATAGTAAGTAAAACCAATAACTTTCAAACCACCACACTTTCAGCAGACTCCTATCCTTAAGCTTTCTACTTAAATTTATGGTTGGAAACTATAGAGTTGTATTAAAAAAAAAAAAAAAAAACCAAAACAAAAAAACCCCAAAATTGTGTTGTTCAGCTTACTCTGCCATATACTGCTACAGCCTGATTCCTGAGAGCTTGAGACAGGGGAAGTGTTTCATTTCCCATCAATACGTGACAGCAGAAAGATAATGGCAACTGCAATTATCTTTCCTTTTTTTTGCATTGCATTCTTTGGCCAGATGCCACTCCTTCCACAGTAGCATTGCTAGTTCCTATCTCTACTATGGAGCAACCCTTCCTGCAGCACCAGTGGGAAAGGGACCTGGACAGCCTTATCTCCATTCCACTGCCCTGAAGGAGTATGTGGAATTGCATATTCTCAAAAATAAGGTGTGCTGGTCTTATGTGCAACTTTACCCTTTGTTCATATACCTCAACTACTAGTAATGGACTGAAATGGAACAAGTAATGGCCAAGGGAACTGGAAGAGTCTTGATGTTCATTAAAACATTGTTACAGGATTGAAATGCCCTTGATTTTCATGCAGTGTCAGGGCAGAAGTGAAGACACAGACTTGCCCTGGCAAATGACAGAAACATTTCTTAGGTGATGGTCTTTCAGGAGCAATGTTTTGGAAGAGGCTAATTTGCATAACTATAGATTGTTCATGTCTGTTTAAATAGCAGATATCTAGACCTTCTAGGAGAATAACCAGTTCAAGGAGTCACAGAATCACAGAATGGTTGAGGTTGGAAGGGGCCTCTGGAGGTCATCTGGTCCAACAACCTCTGCTCAAGCAGGGACAGCTATAGCCAGTTGCCCAGGACCATGTCCATGTGCAGATGGCTTTTAGAGTATCTCTAAGAATGGAGACTCCACAGCCTCCATGGACAGCCTGTGCTAGTGCTCAGTCACCCTTACTGTGAAAAAGTGTTTCCTGATGTTCAGAGGGAACCTCTTGTGTTTCAGTTTGTACCCACTGCCTCTGGTCCTGTCACTGGACAACACTGAGAAGAGCCTGGTTCCATCTTCTTTGCAGACTCCTTTCAAGTATTTATAATATATACATTGATAAGACCCCCTCGGATCCTGCCCTGATCTGCAAAAACGAGATTAGCAATAACTGATGCAAGCACTGGTCTTTCAAACTGCAATGAAAACTGTAAACAAAGGAAGTGTGGTTACTATATTTACAAAGCAAGCCTGTGTTTTGGGGATTTTTTTTAGATTTGAGGGCATCTATACAGTAGCAGTAGGAAATAATGGATACAAAGCAGTGATACAGATTTGCTCCTCATCAGTGAGTCTGTTCCAGAGAAAGCATATATTTCGGAAAACAGATTGTGGTAAGGTAATATGGAAAGACAGAAAGAAAAAGACTTTGTTCTCCACTACAAAGTAGTCATTTTTCTGTGATTAGAAAGGAAATTATGCAAGAGTGTCTTGCAGTCCAAGAACACCTTCTAGTTGGCCACACCACCACATCATAGACATGGATGGCTAGCAAGATATTTGCCACCTACAGAGTAGCAGGGAAGAAATCATGGAGGAGGAAAGAAAAAGGATGTTTGGCTACTTCTTAACTTTCTAGTCATCCAAACATCCCATTAGGAAACATCACATTTGTTTTTCTCAGCTTTTGCCTGCTCCACACCATGTCTTTGATCCCACATCTTGGATAACTCAGTATTTGAAGGTGAAGTCTAGAAAGTTAGTGAGTTTCTCCTGATTAAAAGACAATGAGGATCTGACTTCAAAGGTCCATGCAAAAAAAAAAAACAGAGTCACTCTGTGAGGTAACTGCCACCATGCTGGGCTTATGATTCTGGCGGCTACTTTCAATATTAAGGAGGAAGAAACAAGATGACAGAGGCCTTTCTGTACATACCAGACAGACACTTCGAGCCTTTTGTTAAAATTCAGAAGAGTTTCTCTGTGGTCTCAAAGGAGAGAAGAAACAAAAATAGTATTATTTCTGTGGCAACTACATCAGTTACTGCTGATGACAGTGATATAGGAAGAGTGACCTTATCTCCTCTGCCTTCTGCTCATCAGCAGTATAAAGGCCTAGAAAGACAGAAGATGTGACAAGAGAAATCACGTCACTATAGTCGCATCCAAACAAACAAACGAACAAAAGATATTATTTTAGTATATATCCCATAAGGAAAACTTTTATTAAATGCTATTCATATTTATTGTATCTGAATTGTGGTATGCTAAAATACATCAGCAAATATAAGTACATTTATTATACCAATTAATTTTTGTGCCTCCCCTGGAAGATACTAATTTGAGATCTAACAATAAAAATGGGATAAACAGTTCTTTTGTTGAAAAGATGATGAACCAAACTGCTATAGAGTTGATTAAAATAAGTAGAAACCACTGCTTTCTAGTCTGGCATTTTGGTCAATTCTGTGGGACACTGAACACCCAGCTTACAATCTTTTTAGCCCCAAGCAGGAGACATGAGAGAGAAAATCCCCAGCAGGGGGTAATGTAATGTGACCTCACTGGGGCTTTCCTACAGAGAAAATAACACAAGATTTTGATCATGACATGGCGCCCTGCAAGTATCCTAGTTAGTTAAGATCTGCTAAAAATTTTACGTGTGGCTTTTTTTGCTACAGAAGTGCCAATACTATATGGAATTATTATTGCAATACTAGTGGGAGAATTATATAATATTTACTTGATCCCTATAATATAAAAACTAGGCACACACACAAAAAAAAAACCCAAAACACAACAAAAAACAAACAAACAAACAAAACCAAGAAATAACACCTCATATCCTGAGGTTGCTTTTAAAGAAAGAAGTTACAGTTTAGCACCCAAATGACGGTGAAAAGCAAGAGAAGTTTGGCACCCAAGTCTGAGTAAGCTAAATGTTTAAGTGTGGTTACATGCACTTAATTGCAGAGAAACAGGGAGAGTCATAGATGATCCTGAATCACAAATTAAACACCACAAGACCAATTTGCTCACTCCCAAGCTTTTGTTTTACAGTAAACAAACATCTTTTACCTTGGTCTGTCTATTTTAAGATGAAGACTGCTTGGTTAGAAGTGCCAGTTTAATAGTACACTGTTCCTAAGATACTCATACCTCTGGGGGCAATGCTGCAAAATACACACCATATTCTTCAACTCTGACATGGAGGGATTGCCAGAGAGCTCAAAACAGATCGGCTGGCTCAGTGTAGTTATACACTCTGCCTCTCACCTCATCCTGCAGTCTTACTCTGCCTGGTGTGCCATGGCAACTGTATATCTGAGTGCTCTGTAAACCAAATCACTCAAATGCTTTGGGTTAATGGTAACTTTGAAAAGTAACAGCAAAATAACTTCAAAATAACCTAGCTCACTGGTTCAGCTATCACTGAGCTGTGTCAGCACAGCTGGGGGAGTTGGGACAGGAACTGCAGTGAAGTCTTCAGCACTTCCTAAGCATTCTCCCCAAATATGGCATGCAATTGCACCCTCAGCCTCTGCAGCCCTAGAAACTGTAGGCCTTTTGCCAAGAATCCCACCAATAATAAGGCTGTGTTTCTGGCATTTGGCTTCAGAGTTCATCACAGCTCTTGGACGTAGAGAGTCGATCGGGTATTAGCTCACTCTGCCAGATTTGACAGATGAAAGTTCGGGGTTTTTTTTACCAGTTGGCTGCATCGGCAGTTGTTTGTCTGTTGCCCTACAGCCAATATGCAGCCGTTATATCAACACACAGCGTCCTCCCTTACTGTGAATCTATGCTTTAGTTCAATAACAAAAATACATGCAGCTGTGAGCCTGTTCTTGAAGCAGGCCAGATGCCTGTTGTGCAGTGATCCAGCTGCCCAGAGTCACTGCTCACAAGTGCAGAATTACAGGCTGGGGTGAAGGCAGCCTCACTACCTCCCTGTGTCTCATGCCTCACTCACTCAAGCCCTGTGCCTGTAGTAGCCAAGGTGGCAGGATGGGTGTGTAAGAGGAAGCCAGCAGCACTCACATCAGCTTGGCTACAGGAGCTCTCAGTGCTGCTTACGGTATTAGATACATTGTCATACAGGTTTAGGAAATGATTTTCATCCAGCTCTGAAGGCGTTTTTCTTTAGAAATTTGCTCACTACATAACAGAGTGAAAGGAAAGACGGATTGCTTTCTAAAAGCAGCTGACGAAGGCCAACTGGAAAGGCCTTCTGAGGAGGGAGCTCTGATATGCTCTGCCACTCCAAAAGCTGAGCTGGGAGAGGAACCTGCCCACACAAGGTAACGGCACTGCTGGGAGATTTTTCAGGGAGATGTTGTGACATGCCTGGAGCAGCTTCTGCAACAATATGCTCCTAGTTTCAAACCATCCTGGTAGCTACCAGCATGGCCCAAATGCACATGAAGGGTTCAGAAATAACAGGACAAACTCCCTCCATAGCTCTTGGGTAATTTCATGACACAATCTGCACTGTGAGGAGATTACTTTGCACTTTCAGAAGCAACCACTGAATACAGCAGCAGTATTCACCTCCTTAACTGATGTGGAGCCTTCAAACACATCACTTTTCATTTCAAGATTTGAGATCCCTGAATAAAGCTTACTTGCCTTTTCATTATAATATTCCTGATCCTTCCTTTTTCTGTTGACTACGCCTCTACTCCTTGCAGATTTCAAAGAAGAGAAATGCCTAGCCAGTTTTTCTCTTGTGAAGTATCCAAGAAAAAAAATGTAAATATCTTGTAAATCCCAAACCAAGCCAGCGAGTGCAAAGAAGTCATTTTCTGAAAATAAGATGCAAAGGTAAGAAAGGATTCTGTGTGTGTTCTTGCCTTCTCATGCGTATAAGAGATTCATTGTACCCTTTAAATGCTGGTGGGGTGGAGAAAATAGAAGGGTTGAAGAAGAATTCCAGAGAGAAAATAATGGAAACCTGACCAGTGACAGGAGCTGACTACTGGTGGCAGAATGTATAGGTTTCAAATTCATGCTGTGACTTAGAAAATAAATCCTGGCTGGGATGCATTTTTCTGGAACATCCCTAAGGAATATCTATCAGTGATTCATCTAAGCAACCACTGGATATCATTACCACTCTACCAAAAATGAAGATAAAATAACTATCTGGAAGAAATAAAAGAAACAAGTGCCCCAGATTTTCTCTCAAACTGTAGCAATGAGATCACAGGGGTGGGTAAAGAAAGGAGAGAGAAGGAAGAGAGGGATGAACTTTTCATCTGCATGTCCTCAGTTTGCCTTTAAGCTGTGCACATCTAGTTTACTCATGTCAGAAGCTACCACCACTGTACTTTGTAGCTCTTAAAGAAAGAGATAATTGCCTTTTCTCCAGTCACATGCTTACTAATGCTGAACTTTTTTTTTTCCCCAGCCCCACACAGTAAGACCTCCATCACTCAAAATAGCATAAGCTTTGCTAGAAATATTAATTCACTATCCAAAGCAAATACAATGCACAGGCTCTGACAGGTTCACATTTTGAAGTCCCTTTTGAACTCAGAATTTCTCTCTTTTTTGTCAGATGAACAGTGGCCAATTATAAATTACGGCTTTTTCCTAAGGCTTCACTGCTACAGCTCCTGCAGGTTATGTCCTTATCAGATGTGTGTTGTATCAGGCTATTTTTATGTCTCACAACAGTTGTTGGGTATTGTCCTGGGTTCAGCTACAGCAGTCATTTTTTCTCCTTCTTAGTAGCTGGTGCAGTGCTGTGTTTTTGACTTTCAGTCTGGGAACAATGCTGATAACACCGATGTTTTTAGTTGTTGCTAAGTAATGTTTACTCTGACCAAGGACTTTCTCAGTCTCATGCTTTGCCAGAGAGGAGGGGAAGCCAGGAGGAAGCAGAGACAGGACACCTGACCCAAACTGGCCAAAGGGGTATTCCATACCACAGCACGTCATGCCCAGTATATAAACTGGGGGGAGTTACCCGGAAGGCCCAGATCGCTGCTCGGGTCGGGCTGGGTATCGGTCGGCGGGTGGTGAGCGGTTGTGTCCTTTTCCCTTGTTATTCCTCTTATCATTATTATTGGTAGCAGTAGTGGTTTGTATTATACCTTAGTTACTGGAGAGCTGTTATCTCAACTCGTGGGAGTTACATTCCTTCGATTCTCCTCCCCATCCCTCCGGGAGCGGGGGGAGGAAGGAAAAGGGGGGGAGTGAGCGAGCGGCTGCGTGGTTCCAAGTTGCCGGCTGGGCTTAAACCACGACAGGTATTTTCCCTACTGCAGTGTTCAGCTAATACATAACTAATGTTATGGGAGAAAACAGAAGAGGGAATTAATTCTAGCAAGAAAGAGCCTTATAAACTTGGGTTTTTTTGAGTCAAAGGCATGCCACAAAACCTATTTTTTTCTATAGCATCAGGTACTCAGCTGGACCTCTAGCAACAGTTCAGTAATTTACATCAGATGTCCCATAGGGTCTATTTGATTTGCAAGTTTAAGTAGAAGATCGTTATTGAAATCACTGTTCTTATATATAAATATATAGCTGATCCAAAGACAATGTAAATATCTACCACAAACCAAATCCAGACTAGATTCTCTGAACCTTGTAGGAAATAATTCCAAGAATTACACTTTGGAGTTTTTAAAGTAAGAGATAATTGCCTCTTTTTCTGTCATGGGCTTGCTAATACAGAACTTTAGTTTTCCCCAATCCTCCACAGTGGGACCTCCATAAGTCAAAGTAATGTAAACTGTGTGAGAGATGTTAATGTTAAACACTACGAAAATATTCAATTGGGCTATGCAGTATTTCAAGTGTGAAACAAGGCCTGTGGGTTCAGGAAATATTTCTTCACCAGATTCAAGGAGAACATGTGTCGTGGTTCAAGTCCAGCCGGCAACTTG
>NW_009930786.1:0-944 GCF_000696875.1 Nestor notabilis
CCCGCTCCTTCCCCCCGGGGCTGCTGCAGGGGAGACAATCCCAAACCAACCCAAACCTTCCCTTTAGGGAGACATCCCCAACATCCCCCCCTTCTGCCCCTGGATTGGGCTGGGGGGGGGGACCCAGCTCCCCTCGGCTCACCGGGGGACGTCCCTGTTTTGGACACGAGCAGGGAAACATCCCTGACAAAAGCAGACAGCACCGTTCAGGTGTCCCCGTAACATACCCTCTTAGGACTGAGAAAATAAACCCGGAATGGTCAGAAGAGTGGAGCCCAGCAGAGCTTCGAGATTTGGGTGCTTTAGGAAACAGGGAGAGAGCGAAATTAATCAAATCAGTTAAAACTGGGAATTATTATTGAGGAAATTGGGCTGTATGAGCAGAGGAGCTCTGCTGCCTTTTGTGCAAGACGGCTGCGAAGTTAGCTGAGGTCTGAACCGGGGGAAACCCCTCCAACAAAACAGGTCGCAGTTGTTCAGCCAAAATTCGTTTAGTCTTTAGGTTTTCATTTTGCAGATCCCAGCTCCAAGCAGTTGGAATAGGTGTCCCCACTTTGTGCCTGCCGGTCCCGCACAGCCCCAGTGTCCAGTGGTGCTGGTTCCTGGAAGGAATCATATCCCGTCCACCTCCAAGAAAATGGCTAAAACTTGTCCTCTGGACACCCTGCCAAATCCCTGTCCCTGGAGGAGGCTCCTGTGCTGTCAGGCGTAATAAATACACAGGGACAAGCAAAGGCGAGTCCCAAAAACTCCTTTAAATTTGCTTTATTTGACTCTATTGAGGGAAGCAGATGGGTGAAAGGGGTAACCCCAGACCAGCTGCTGGTGTGGGGCAGGGGGAGATGTGTGGCAGCCCCTGAACTGGCTCCAATCCAGGTGCAATCATCTAATCACAGAATCCCAGGCTGGTTTGTGTTGGAAGGGACCTTAAAGCTCCTCCAGTT
>NW_009930786.1:975-21875 GCF_000696875.1 Nestor notabilis
CGGTCCCCCCGCGTGCCTGTGGCAGGGACACCTTCCCCTAAAGCAGGTTGCTCCAAGCCCTGTCCCTTGGCACAAGCTGTCACCCTCTGGCTTGTGCTCCAGGGAATGGCTGGTCAGGGAAGGCACGTGCTTGGGCTATTGCTGTTCCTTCAAAACCCGGGGATTTCCCCGTGTGTGGAGAGAGGGGGGAGGCTTGATGGGGATAAAGTGTTCAAGGCCACGCTGAACGGGTGGTTGGAACTGGATGAGCTTTAAGGTCTCTTCCAACCCAAACCATGCTGTGATTCTGTGATTTTATATAAAGATGCCTTTATCTGCCTGAGAAAGGGGGAGAAATCAACATGACAAAGTATTTTTCCATTCAGCTGCACATGGCCTAAAGGGGTGGTGCAAGTGATGCCTATTCGGTAACAAACATGGGGACATGCCTCAAAAAGAGCGGATGAATCCCAGAAAGAAGGGTCACAACCCAAAACGAGGGTCTGCAGAGAGGCAGAGGTGGAAGCTCTGCGTGAGGTTTCGTGCTGACTTTGCAGGTAGGTGTAAGGTGTGAGGAAGGCACAGCGGGTTTTTTTTCTCAGTTATTCCCCTTCCCAGTGAGATGCAAATGGCTGAGAAGAAGCTAAGAGGATTTCCAGGGCTGTGAGGAAATCCCTCTGCTAAAAGCAGCATCTCCAGGAGCCCTCCATGGGCTGGCCCCGTCCTCTTCCCAGCGGGAAGCCAACTTGTGCTGAACTCAGTGACCCTCCTTTGAGACTTTGACCACCATGTGGGTGCCCAAGGAACACCACGAGCCGATTCGGGATTTGTTTGTATTAACCAACACAGCCAGGACGTCGGCAGGAGCCAGCTCCAAGCGCTCTCAAGCTTCCCAGAGCATCATTTGTTTGTGTTTTTCCAGGATAGCTTTGTAAGCCATTCCTTTGGCTCACGTATAACACCCTCAATTCCCTTTATTAAGCATGGAAAGACAAGCAGTGAATTATTGCTGTTGTTAATAAAATTACTCTGCTAATATTTTTCCCCAACACATTGAGTATTATTGATACATAAGGGCTGAAGCCCCTCTTGATGCCGGCGGCCGGCGCAGGGCCTATGCATCACCTCAGCTCCACGTGCACCATCCAAATGGTGCCTTGGTGGAGCGTAAGCAGAGCACAGGCCTTTTATGGGCCTTCTGCAGAACGGTGAATTTTACCCAAAATGCAGGTTAAAACCCATGCTAGGTATTAATGCAATCAGGTCCATAATCTCTCTGTCAAAACCTCCCCAAGCACCTCTTCACCAAAAAAAAGCTCCTTGTCTGGAGAGCACTCTAACACATTACAGGGGACTCTTTGCTTTTTCTTTCTGTGAAGAAAACAGGTATTTCTAACCCAGTCCATGTCCTGGCTCAGGGGCAGAGCAAGGGGAGTCCCCGAAGGGCCATCCTGATCCGCCACCTTCTAAATCTAGAATTGAGTGATCACTATTTTAATGTGAAAAAACAGTGACCTCCACAAACCTGGGCCAGCAGCTTCAGAAACAAAAAGTTGTGCTTTTTTTTTTTCCCCAATAATTTTTTTGGGCAAAATTATTATTATTTCTTTAATATTTTGGGGGCAACATGGACCATTTCCAGCAAAGCTTCTTCCTGCCATTCCCCACAAAGCTTCTTTGTCAGTTTGGTCATCCGGGTGCTTCCATGAATTCAGTTTAAATCCTTCACCTTATTAGAGGAATCTTTATTAAACATTTTATTAAAGTATTTTAATGCCTTCCAGGGCACGTAAAACCCTACTGATTCCAGAAGCTTCTTTGGGGGATCAAAGGCAGTGCAGAGCCCGGATGAGCACTTCCAGCGCTCACACAAGGATGACAGCACAGGCTGGCAACTTAGCTCATGTCTAGAGCAGGATGGATAAAACCAGGGAGGGTTTTAACTTGGACAAAAATCCTTAAAGGGTGGTGTTTCCAATTGGAAGTTGAGGATGTCAAGAATCAGTATTTATTCCTTAAAACAGGTCAGCATTATTTTTTTGTTGGATTTTCTGCTTTTGCCCGGGTAAGAAAGGTTTCCAAGAGGAATTCCAGCTAAGGAGGCAATGGAACAGCGTATTGAGCTCATCAGGCGGTATTTACAGTCTGTAAATAAAGCTTATTTAGGTGCTCTTGTTAAAATATTACATGATAGAGGAGTTCAACTGGCGTGTTTAAAGGGATTCTAAGCAACTGGGCAGAGAGAAAATGTATCTGTGGGACCATGAAACATTTATCTGTCCAGAAGGAGCGGGGGAAAAACCCGCCAGCAATGATCCATCATAAGGGAGGAAATCTGCATCTCAGCATTTGCCAAAATGTCTTAATTGCTTTGTAAACTCATCTAAATAAATAAAACGTGAGGAGCTGTGGAGGCAGCTCTGCGATGGGCGAGCGTGGTCTGCGCAAGGGGAGGAGCACTTGGGATAACAGACCTGATCCCATCCCAGGGCTGCTGCGGGGTTTGTTGCGGCCGTGGCCACCCGCTGCTGGTGCAGGAGGGTTGGAAGGTTTCACAGGGCTCGGAGGGGGTCATGGAGGTGTGTGAGGGCTGTTGTGCCCCTGGTTGGGTGCTGACATGGGGAGTGATCGCCTGCACCAGCCCTTGGCCATGGGCAGGAGCCACTTGGGTGGTTTTCAGCTCTGCTGGGAACTCAGAGCCATTGTGGCTCCTCTTTACTCACCTTTCATACTGCTGCTTGTAGTTTTCCTGGTGAGAATGGCTCTGGGTGATACTTGTAGATCATTTACTTTGAGGATGCACATGGCACAGGTGTAAGTGGGCTCCTTCTGCTTCCTTGGGTTTATTTAAAACTTTCTAATTTGTGACTTCTTTTTTCCCTCTACTTCCCTTGGGAAAATAATCCCTTGCCTGTGAGACACTTCTCCTTGTAATTGGTCTGTACAGTCCATCTGTTAATTTTACTTCATTGCTGCTTGTTACACCTCTTAGCACCAATGCAGAGTTAACATTCATTCATAACAAGAAGACATTTGTGCTGACATAAAGATTTCAAGCTTTATCTCAAAACATGGAACAGAAATGAATGAATGTAACTTGTGCAACTCATTTAATAATAGGAAAGTATTATTGTTCCCCAGTGCTGCAAGGGAAGATACTGGGGTTTACAGGAGCAACCACGGGTAGTGCTCAGCACTCAGGTCTGTCGTCATGGGGTTGCACTCTCACCCTTCTTCAGGCTCTGAATGTCCTTCTTCTCCCCTGCTTATACTCCCTGTCCTGCTCCAAATATGTGGGTAAATGTCTTTCCTCCCCAAAACCCAGAAGAGGTGGTTGCTCAGGTCTACATTTCACCTTAAGAACATTGGGCTCCCAGAACTCTGCAGCAATGAAAAAGGACTTTTGGATTCACTTCCACTAGGCTCTTATTTAGTCCTTCATAGCTCTGGGTTTGCAGGTTCCTGATGCGGGCTCTGCGCTCTCCAGCCTTTCACCGAACTGCTCAGAAATAGGGAATGGCAGCAGTTTTCCAAAGGTGAATACGGTCAGTATGTGGAGACCGTTGAGGCCTGCCTCTGTGCATGTGTATTGTTGTTATGGGAAAGCATACTTAAACCAATGGCACTTTTCTTGGGATGGGGTGAGAACTCACAGGACATCAGGTCAGATCCAGGTGCTGGTTTGGGACAGGGTAAAGCTTGCATGTGCTTGACAGCTGGGGAGGTGGCTCCTCTCTTACGTGTTTGGTTTGTTTCCATCTACCCCTACAGCCAGCAGTCCCAGGTCCGGCTTTGTCAGATCTGACACAGGCTCCCTCCAAGTTAAGGGGTTAACTTCCTGAATGTTCTTCCAGTTCTATAGCCTGTGTTTCCGGAATTACCCAGTGTAGCATTTAAACCATTCAAATTAAGGGGACTTAAATATGTGCTTCAAGTGAACACTACCCTAAAGCTGAACTAGAGTTTCATTTTCCAGGTAAGTCTCATTTAAATTTGTAAGGTAAATTTTCCTTTCCACCTATATGAAATATCTTCCTTCCTTGCTTTCTCCTGATAGATTTTACTGGCTTATTTTCATTTCTCAGTGAACCTGGACCTGGAGCAATGGTCATTCCATTGAAGCAAACACAGCAAACGCAGCTCCTGGGTAACTTCAGTGGTGGCTGGAAGTGTCCTGCAGGGCTGGTTTGTGTTAACATGTGCTGCTCATGGAGCGATGATGACCAGAGGAGGAACATGGCTGAGACTTTGCCACAGTATCCTACTGGTTTGGCTTCTATTAGTTGCTAACTGATAGCTCGTAGACCTGCAACCCTTATGTGGGCAAAAAGGACATTTACTAAGAAAGCAATTCCAGATCTTGAACAACTTTACTCGTGTGGTTGCTCCTGTGCAGTAATTATTTGTACCTCAAGTTGGGAAGGACTTTTTGGGCTGTGTTTTGGGAAGGACATATGTCTAGCATAGCTTTGGCTGACATGTTCTGCATGTTTTACATGTTTCTTACGTGTGTGAAATGTAATATACCTATATGTTTTGGAGTAATGTATTTAGATATGATCTCATATCAGTCTGGCAGATAAAGATGTTCATATCATATAGCACTGACATACTTGTTTTCACTGCTTGTATTCAAAGGCTTCTTTCTGTGCTGGCTAGGGTCAGTAGGAACCTTGTTGGCTTATCTGGATCATTAGATCCAGATTTTCTCTTCGTATTGCAGTCATCCATTTGAAAGAAAAACATGCTATGCAATGCAACCGTTATGTGTAAGTCAAATGTTATTGTTAGATAAAGATCCATCCTGTCAATGGCAAAATGATTTACGCCTGTCTGTATGAGCGTAAATAATCCCTTGAGACAGGGGTGATGTTTTACTTTCTGTCCGCCCATGATACCTCATGGTCTGTCTCTGGGGGTCTTATTCCTTAGAAGAAAGAGGTGAATGAGGAATGATGCAGCTCTTGCCCAGGTGAACGGCACTTCCCTTTGCAATCAACTTTGTGCAACTTGCTGGCAGAATTACCTGGACAGAAATGTCTCCTTAAATTCACTTTTCTCCCAGATTATTTCCCTGAATTCTTGAAGATAAGGAGGAGGAAAAGGCAGGAAGGGGAATATCCTGATTCCGAGGAAGCTATGGATCTGAAAATGGAGAGGCTGGAAAAACTCAAGAAGGTACATTAAATAAAGAAATGCTCAGTATAGAAGTCAAAACCACATTTCCAGATGGGAGAGAAGCACTTCAATGGCAAAATCAGTGAACAATCTTGCTGAAAGGTCTCTGTACTCACTGCCCCTTGTGCTTTACTGTGCTTCTACAGCACAACGTTTGTTCTTAGTTTCTTCTGGTAAAGTTTATAGATACAACTTTATAAAATGGGGCTGCATTTCCTGTAATTATTCATTAACCAACCTGCTACAGTAAATGATGCCCCAGCGCCTGTGCCTTCCTGTTTAACACGGATCAGATGAGGGCTTTATATTTAGTTTAATAAACGGTAATTTCTGACAAAGGTAACTGTCACCTTTTGTTTCATTCTGCACGTTTATTTTTCAAGCACCAGAGCTGACCTCCGAACTCAATCTGCACTTGCCTATTGATGCATAAATATCTGTAATATCACAGTAAATTAAATTCAGTTTTAAAGGGTTTCTATTTAACAATCTGTCAGAACTTTCACAGCGTTTGATTTCTAGTTTCCTCTGTCCACTGACAGGTTTATCTCAGTATGGCTTGATTAATGAAACCTTTTATTTGGAGTAAGCATACCTATTATTACCATAATCTCTTAATGCTTGCTTAGGCAACATTGTACTCTGACAGCAGGGCTCCAAAAACTTCCAGTCCCTTCACTACTTGGCAGAGCAGGCAGCAGGGCTGGGGGGCTGGGGAAGGGACAGCACTGTCCTGCCCTGCACTCTCAGGTTTGCAAAACCAAGCAGCTTCGCAGTTTAGCAGATTTGGAAAGGCTATTTTCGTGGAAGCTGGTGTTAAACATGCCTTATTACAAAGTATTTTTACTTAAGATTAGCAAATGCACATTTAATTTGTGATTAGTTGAATCCTAGGGGTGTTCTAAAGATGAGCTCTTAAGGACGGTTCATTGAGTTTAGGGAAAAAAATACTATAGCACAGCCTAGAGAAGTTTGTATAGATTTAGATATCAGAGTCACTGACTTCTAATGCTTGGTTTTCCTATCATATGGCCCCGGGTAAATCACTTAATCTCTGAGCTGTAATCCCATCTCACTGATGGTCATGTGTAACAGAGTAAATAGAGCTACACCACGTGAGTGGCAGAATAAAACTGCTCCAGCGGAGAGAAGGGTTGGGGCAAAACGTTTCCATTTTTCTCTGCTGAATGGGATTAATAATACTTACTGCTCAGGAGGGTTTGGAAGCTGAATTACAGATTCCACTGCGCTTTCAGCCTGTATACCAATAACATTGCTGCTGTTACTACAGACTGCTCTGCAACAGTGACTTGGATCAAGGATGAGGTGCTTTGATGCCCTCAACAAGATGGACAAAAGGAAGTAATCAGCAAGTTGCATCCCTGGGTTAGGAAAAGAGAGGGACTTTGCTTTTCATCCCTGAGATATCTTTATGTTTAAACAAGTTAAGGAGAACTGTACCTTTCCCTGGGCTCCCCAAGGATTTTGCTCCTTCCTAACTTGCACAGGCGGTGGGTGAACTTGCACCTGCACAAAGAGCAATGGGAGCTCTGACACTGAACCAGGGTTTGCCAGGAGTTTAATCCCATTCTTATTCTTGTTTGCAGCTGGAGTTTGGACTTTTTCCCAACTGCTCCTTCCTGGGATTTCTTTGTTTGAGACCCAATTGTCTGATTCTGTCAGGTTCTGCAGAGTCCAGCCCTCCTGAAAATGAAGACCTCACCTCCCAGCTTGACCACCTAAACAGAGATTGAACAATCTAGGTGGGCTCTGACAACTGTGTTGCCTCCAGCTTTCCAGGGGCAGCTTTTGCTTGCAGCTCTCCAAGATGTCCAAGAGACTCTCTAATTGAAGTCCACATCCTGCTGAGACATAGTCCCCAGCAGTGTCAGCAAAGATTGGATTGCTGTGCATGCCAACGTAAGGATCACATGTGGAAAATGTCACGTGTGGTATGTCACTCCAAATAGTCACAAATCCCTTTTGTGCAGAAATACCAAGAACTACCCTGTCAGCATTATGTAACCATTAAAGGTGAGAACAGGTTTTAAGGTGATTTGTGTACTTGTTTCTAGAGGACAAAAACATTTCAAGAGGTTTATTTCATTAAGATATTAATCAGCATCAGGAAACACGTTCTCAGTTCTGCACTAACACCCATAGAGGCATTGTCATTCCTGTGTAAATAACTCACATATGAGGATTATATTTATCTGTCAGTGTACACATACAGTACTGTGCACGTATACGGAATATTTTCCAGGTATAAAAAGTTGGAGGAACTCATTAGAAGCAAATTGTATATTTTCAATCAATAACTGCAATATGGTTCAATGGCCCTGCATACAATGTGTGTTCTGCAGTACCAGGAGCAATACTTTCAACAGACGAGTGCTTTCGGTTGTCATAAAGATGTTTATTTGCTGGGAAGCACAGGCTTGTGCTCATGCAATCCTCCTTGTAGGATTATTATAATTCTCCAACACGTTCCCGACTTTTTGGGTTGTTTCACACTCTGCTTTTTAACCTTCAACAACAAATATTGTTGTATCATGAAGACAGCAAATCCAAACAATTACATATGTAGTCCAAAGGCATACACAAGAAAATCAATATTTGACATCTTTGCAACTCCCTCTTTGGAGCAGCGCTCAATAGCTCTTATTCATTATACACTTATATCTCTTTCAGATTCGCCTTTGTCACCAGAAGCCCATTTTTTTTTCTCCTTTGACTTCCACATAACTTCTTTGCCCTGTACTTTTACAGATGCCTTCTGGCTATAAATACTAATGAAATCTCTTTGCTTAATTCAATTTTGCTGGTACACTTACAGTTATGACCTAACTTTCCCACGAGAGAGACTGATTGAACATTCCAATACCTTATGGATGGGAGCAAACACTCCACAGAACTGGACTGACAATTTCCATAATTATAGAATTCACAGCCTAATGACCTTAAAAAACAATAAAAAGATCTCTTGTTAATTCCATTTCTGTTACTGACATTCAAGATATTTCATCTTTCACAGGACAACAAATTTACTTTTTATTTTCAAAAGAGCAGTCTATCCTTTTACCCTAGATTAAATTTTCTGAATATTGAAGGATTTCATTGAATATTTAGCATTTCTTTGTCTTTTAAAAGTTAGAATATTTATGATCCTTAGAATGCCTCTGACTGATTTATAGCAATCAATTACAAGAGTGCGTTTTCAAATAGCCCTTTTAAAAATGAAGAATAGAATAATTAAAAAGATCAGAAGTCCTCCCTTGCATATAATTATTTCATTATTTCATTACAGTGCAGAAATTGTTTTTGCTGACTGTGAACAATTTTAATTGAGCAAAAGCTGTATGACTATACGATAGCAAGCAGTTCTTCCTAAGAAATAAGATCACTAATTGCCTAAATTTTTATTCAGCACAGTGAGCCTTAAAAGCCACATTGTAATATAAACCTAATCACTAGGTACAGTGGATACTTTCACCATAGTGGAGACATTCCCAAAGCATAACCTTGCTGTACAGCTAATTTATTCCTTCAACAGGTTTATTGCTGCATGAAGCACTTGTCTGGGTGCTGATTTGTCGCGGGCTGGGAGCAAAGGGCACCCTGTTCAGGCAAGGCTGCCCATGCCACATGGCTTGAACGGTGGCTCATGCCACTTATGGCCACCTTGTTTTGGTGGGGACATTGCCATGGGTGGCCACGTGTCTTGGCTACATTGTTCTTGTTCCTCACTTCCCACTGCCTGGCTCTTCTCTCCAACTGCTCTATGGTTTCTATCTGCTCAAGAGAAAGAGAAACGCCACCAGAGAGAAATTAAATGTGGGAGCCTGACTTTGGTCTCTTGAATCTCCATGTGGAGGAAGTCTCTTGTCACTTTAAGGATCTGGGGAGCTTCTGCTGCTGCTGAAAGGTCCAAACTGTACATACCCCACGTTGGAGCACCCAAAGGGAAGATAGTGATGTTTGCTGCAGGTTGGGTTTTAGGTGGGCTTACTTTGACCAGAAGACCAGTTCTCCATCAGCTCATGCTGCTGTTGATCTCTGCACTGGGACCTGTGGATGGGTGGACACCCCCAGGCTGGTGTCTACCTGACAAACCCCTGCCAACTCCAGGCACTGGGAGGAAGCTCCAGAGGAACAGAGGGAGTGCCATGCAATGGAATTGGGATGCTAATGTGTGTTTCACTGTCACTGGTGCCTCCTTTTGCATGGAGGGACTTCCTTGCCCCAGGGACCTCCTCTACCACCTCCCAAAAGCCACCCTTGTGCTGACTGGGCTGTTGCCCCACGCGACATGCCAAATTGTCATCTGCTTTGCAAACACAGACTGGGTCACTTGGCCACGATGGTTCTTCCTGGTGCTTGCCACAGGGGAAGACAGGGCTTACAGGAAGGCTGCCCTCCATAGTGTGGGCACTGATGGGGGCTGTATAGGATCCTGGATCTAGACGCAAAGTCATAGGGGCAAGGCTGTAAAAGCAAGGGCATCCCCCAGCTGTTCCTTGCTCCCAAGCCCTCCCCAGCCACTGGGTTGTAATATTCCTGTGTGCCAGGCACAGACAATCCATTCTTGTGTTCAGCTCCCAAGCTGAGCTCAGCATCCCAGTAGAGTTCATTATATAGACCAAGAAGTACTGGAGAGGTTGGCTCTGAGTCCTTTAACTTCATCTGAGAGACTTTTTTGGAATGAAGCAAAGTCTTTTTAATAAATAATACCCCCTTGGCTGGCACAGTGCTGGCAGGCAGCTTGTGATAGCTTCTGCCTAAGGTCTCCGAGCTTGACAAGAGGAGCGTGCAAGTCCACATCAGAGGCACTGCGGTGCCTGGAAGTGCAGATGTGGAGTTATCAGGAAATGGTGGCTGCAGGGGACATCTGGAGTTTGTCTGATGTGCAAGTTTCTCCTGTCACGGCAGAGTTGCTTCCTGGGTGCTGGGGGAAGTCACAAATGGGGCTGCTGCTGGTTTGTGAATAAGGCCCTTTGTCAGTGCTCAGCTATGACCCCCCTCCTCCCAAAGAGTGGCTGAAGCTCATGCAAAGAAGATAAGTGGAAGTGAAAGATAAAATTCTGGGTCGATGCAGTAGCCTTAATACAGTGTGTGAATGGGAGAGAAAAGATTTATAATGACCTCAAAGTGAAGCTGGAATTTTCCTCCTAAGCTCATTGCTTTCCAGTCCCACCATGAAGTCTTAAATGCAGTTTTGGTGCCAAATTAACACTGTAGCATTAAAGAAAGAACACTGGAAGTACTAGAACCAATAACACCCGGCAGCAATCAGACATAGGCAGATTAAGGATTGCCTGGCAGCAGGTGTGATGTATCCCTCTGCTGTTCCGTAGTGGCAGCCCTCAGGTACATAGTTATAATTCCTGAGAGAGGCAGGCTCTGGAGATGACAGACTGAATAGTCACATCTATCACGAAAAATTTTCAAGGATGAGTTAATGATTCTGTGCAATTTCCAGACCAGTTAGCAGAAGCCTGGAAGCCTGGAAGCTGGAGTTTCCCTGGGCTCTCCAGGAACAAGTAACTGTTTTTTCCCTTGTGCCTCAGTTTCCACATCTATAAAATGAGTAAAGATCCTGCTTTTTCTGTGAAATGATTTAAATCTATTGCAGAAAAGTGCTGTGTAGGAAATAGTTCAGAGCAGGAAAGGGGGGTTATAGTCAACCCAACTTTGCTTGCAGTGAAATTAGTGCTGACACTAGTCCTAGGTTAACACTTGTTATTGCTGAACAGCTATATCCCATGCTTGCCTGAAGAAGGTGGACTGTGTAAGACAGGGGACATGTTTCTTTGTTGGTGACTTTGGTATCTATATCTGTGCCCAAGTGGGCATTTACATGTCAAGCTTCCGCTTACAGATCCTCATAACTCAGCCCTGCTCGCTGCAGTGCAGGCTGCAGCTAAAATTCATTTTTGGAATCCAAACCAGATATACACAGTAATGAAAGCTATTGATGCTGTGAAACAGGCCACTTTGTGTTCACTGGCCTTGTTTGTGCGCAGGTCATGGCCACACACACTGTCCCAGGGGACACTGATTAATGTAGGATTGAACCGTGGCAAATTTACTCTTCCCTTCTGCAGATGGAGGTGGGAAATACTGGGAAGTTTTCTGTAGGTGCTTGTTCCTAGCTGAAGTCTGCTGTTGGGTGCATGGTTTTTGTGCACGTGAAAAAGGCTTGCACTTTCCCAGGTGAGCTCTGCTCTGCTGTGGGATTCCCTGGTGATGGCCATTACAAACAACAACTCCACAACCCCCAGCAGTAGCTCCGTTTTCTTCCCAGTCTCCACCAAGTTGGTTTGCAGAAGTCTGAAGCTTCGTTTCCCAGCCTGTAAGAAACTGCTAACAGTCTGCTCTTCCAGATGTTGCTGAAAAGCTAAAAAGTTGGGAAAGAGCCTTGGTGGCTCCACAATCATGGGTGTGTGCTGGAGCTGCTGGCACCCAGTACCCTGCTCCCTGGGCACCAGCCCCACAAGGCTGGTCCTTGCAGTGTTCCAGGACTGTGGGAAGGAGAGGAAGCTCCAGCTGTGCCCAGACACATTTCTGCAGCACTGACCCTCAGCTCACAGCTCTGTCCTTTGGAAACTTTGGCACTTGTACTCTGATGAGCCCTCTTGGTGCTCCCTCCATGCCCAGGGTAATCGGTTCCCTTGCAGTCCCAGGACAGTTCTGATGGCAGTGTGTGTTACAGAGGATTTGAGCTGTCATCTGTGTCCTTTGTGCCTGCCCATGGCTTTTCTCCCTATGCCTGGCAAGATGGAAAAGGTTATTTGTCTTAAGAACATGTTCTCTTTCTTCCTCTTTGTTGTAGACCAGTGTCAACAAGCAATTTGCTCTCTCTAGCATAACTCATTTCTGTTTGGGCCCTGATTGTCCCTCCCTGTACATGGCTGGCTGCTTGTCTAGCTATTCCCAGGCTCTCCCCAAGGTGTTTCACAGAGCTCTATTGAAGCAGGGTCAGTTCTTAGCTGCCAAGTGATGGTTGCCTTGATGCGTGTGCCCTCCACGCAGAACAGGGGCTGCTCTGAGGGGCTCCCATGGTACTCGATGTGAGTGGGGATGGGGAGAGCTCCAGGCAAACACTCTGGGGCAGGTTAAGGTGTTACTGCCTCTGAAGAGCCAGGTGTCCCAGCCCATGGAACTAGATGAGCTTTCAGGTCCTTTTCAACCCAAACCATTCTATGGTTCCATGATATTCCCATCCAGGCAATCAGGAAAGAGTTGGCTTTTCACTCTCATAGATGAAGTGGAAACATCTCCACTGCTTACAAAATATTGCAAGGGATAGAAGACATAACAGAGGGCTCACACTTCTTGAAGTGATTCTGATGGCAGGAATTGTTTAAAGGGAGAGAAAGCTGTGCTCTTGGGTAAAGGACTCTACACAACTCAACCCAGAGCAAGTTAGGAAGACTTGATGATAACAAGGTTCTACAAGGGTAACAGAACTTTCATCATGGTCTTTTCAATCTGCATCAATGAGGCAAGACAACAGTGAAGCACAAAAGGATGCCAGGTAAGTTCAGACTTAGAAACAGTGCCCATTTTTAAACTGTGGGGAACAATTCCACAAGAGGCCCAGTGGCTTGGGTTTTTTGCTGCCCATTTTAAAATTAGGATTGTTCATTTTTCTGAAAGTGATGTTGGAATTTAAACAAGAATGAAGGCAGGATTGTCTGTGCCTGTGACATGAGAAGAGACTGAGGGATCCCCACAGTTCTCCCTGACTTTATACTCCACAGAGACCAGATTCTAGGTCCTGCCCTCACCTCCATCCCTGCAACAGAGTCATCAGGAAAGGGCTGTATCCCTCGTCACTACCAAACAAGCAGAGTTGCCTGACCTGGGTGCCCCAGGTAGGATTTTGGGCTTCTAGGTGGTACAGTGTGGCAGGGTTGGTCTCCCCTCCTATGAGCATGGATGCACCGTGTCCTACCCTGTAGCCTTCCTCCCTTTGATGCCCAAGGAGTTGTAGGAGAGTTTAAACCTCAGGAGTTCCCCAGAGGGATGTGCTGATTCTCCCAGAGCTCCCTGTGCAACTGGTCTGTGCTGCAAAGTCATTTCTGCACCCACCTCCTCTCCAGCACCACTCACACACACAGACACACGCAATGGCAAAAGCTAGAACGTATCTCTTAGAAAAGCTCCGAAAAATCCACTTTTCTTTTATAATAATATTTCCACAGGCCAAGCAATTGATGGCTGGACTAGGGGAAAACATACATCTTTGCTTCCAAGTAATAGGCTGTAGATTGCAAGACTAAATCCTTTTAAAAGCCCAGAATCACATCCATTCAGTCTGTAAAAGAAAAAGAAGTCTAATTTGATAACATTATACGTAAAGCGTTTTCTTGACTTAGGTATATTTTAGGCGTGCCAGTTATATAATACGGAACAAGCAGGGGGAAAGGACTTGATCACATTCAGATGATACTAAATTATCTTATGACACAGGCTGTATCTTTTTTACAACAGAAAATGGAAACAACTGTGTCCTTGACCTTCAAAAAGGAATTGACTTCCCTAGCTTAACTATTCAAACAAACAACTGTGTACTCTCTTCAATTCCTGTGATAATTTTGATTTACTGTAAATGACTGAATTTAATGAACTAAATTATGCTATTTAAATGCATTTTGTGAATGGTATTGTAGTTTGTTACTAAGCATTATGTCTATGCTAAAGTGTGCTGTAAATGATATGATATGGAACATATGTGCTGTATTCATAATTTAACTGTTGCTATGGAGTGCCTTCTTCAATAGGCTTCTTTGAAAAACGAGTTCTTTATTTACCTGGTGAAATGAAGGTGATTTCTCAGCAAATCTCTAGGTCTCACTGACCTTGACAGAATTACAGTGCTAATATTTTCACATGGATGAACTGTTCTTCAATAATTTTTCCAAAATAGGTGGCACAAATAGGTTTTCCATTAATGCTGGGACATATTGCATGTTTTCTAATCTCACTTTTCTTTTTGTTTGAACAAATGTTTATTACAGCTATTGCAAAACGACTCCAATCCTCATTAGTGATAACAGGTTTCTGAGTTCAGAGCTGGATCTCAGGGTCTTGGACATGATTTCCACAAACGCCTTGAGGCTGGTGCCGCAGCCAGCCAGTGCCCAGTGGACTTGTGATGCTGTGTGCGTTGTGCTCCTTGTAGAAGCTGCTGTTGAAGCACTTTGTAGATTTGGATTTCTGTGTTTATACTGATTTTTTGTAGTGAACTGAACCACTAAACTCAGTGTTGTTTTTTACTGCTGGTCCTGCAGTTTTTGTTTATCACTGCAGTGGCTGTGCTATGGGAAACAGGGCTGTGAGACTGCCTATTCCCCACCTTCAGTGATCTGCCTCTCAGTGTCCCCAAAAGCAATGGTCATTCAGCCTTGGTGGGGCATCAGGACCATACTCAGGTCTAAATAATCTGTGACTCTTCTAGAGATCCAGCCTGACCTGTAGAAGCTCTGAAGTGAGTGCTCCTCCTTATTCTACTGCCCCTTTTGCAGCTTGGTTAGGGGATAGCAAAACCACCCTGCTCCTGTGGTAAAGCACACTATTAACGCTGAATCAGATGCAAAAGCCCAAGTGGTGGCTGTTGATAGCTTTTTATAATCCTAAGCCCGTATCTGAGCCTTTCTTTCAGGTATGTTAGTGATTAGTGTCCAGAGCATGGTTTAATATGTAGTATTAAATAGGATAACACTAATGAAAGACCAACTCCTGATTCCAGCAAAATCAGGCAAATTAAATAGTAATTGGAAGTGGCAGGAACACATTTCTTCGGCTAACAGGACCACTTACTGGGCAATATGTGAAGTTTGGTTAAAAAGTCAAACAAACTATGCAACCACCCAAACAGAGCAGCCCATGGGTAGGGTGCATTTTCTTTTGTAAGAGATGGATGCATCATTTAAGTCCAGAAATCCAACAGTTACTTTGGCAAGTTGGTGCTATGTACACTAGAAATGTAACATCTTTAAAAGGAAAAGGTTACCTAAGCTTATGCTTTTGGTACTGAAGGACACAAACTTGACTCTGTTTTGCCTGTACTGTTATTTTTTGCACTACAAGCCAGGTTCAAAAAAAAGCTAAATCCAACAGTTGTAGCTGGTTCTGTGACTGTGACTGTTTGCAAGTTCCCTTTAGCCAGATACATTTTTTCCGTTACTGTTTCTGTGCTAGTCAGAGCCACATAGTTAGTGATCACGAATTAAGGATGTTAAATGTAAAATGATATGTAAAATAATATATAAAACATTCTACTGTTTTCAGAAAATGATGGGGCATTGAGTAAAGCCTCTAGAATTTCAGTGGCTACTCTTAAATTTGGAGCCTCATTTCAGATTGTTCTTATTCTTTTCTTCTTTCCAAAGGGAAACTGGTAATACTTTCTGAGAGCAAATAATGCAAGAAAATTCTGGCAACATCAGAGAAGGATTTTTACACTATCTTGGAACATATCAGTCTTCATATAATGAGCATTTAATGGGTCAAATAAGGACACTCTTTAAAGTCCTGATGAAACATTGAGCCATATATAATACCACCTTTTAACTAATTTGAACATTCACAATAAATTATGGCTGGGTTTCATAACTGTTCATCAACCATCAGCTCCCAAGGAGAACAGCTGAATTTCCTGAATATTGATTCTTTGGGAAAACCTGGCTGGTTTTAACTACATTTTGTGTGCTACCGTTGCAAACAAATGTAGCAAATATTGTGAGGTTGTTTTAATAGCCGTATTTCCAAGAGTATATATCACTGTTGGCATTTTTATATGTACAAAGGCTCCTCCTGGAGGTCAGTTGTGTTGTTAGATGCCCCGCTCCACAGCTTAGCACACTCAAGTGGATTTCTGCAGACCAGCCTGGCTTCCTGTACATGTACTGGAAAACCAAACTGTTGAAAATATAAAGCCAAACACATGTGGTGTGCTTAAGAAACTCTTGCTGAAAAGCCCATTCTAAACGTTTGCTAGGTGGAAAGGATGTCTGTCAGTTTGGATGTGTCTAGAAAGAAAGAAAAACCTGAAGATAACTTAATATTTTCACTTTCTTTTGCAAAAATAAATGGGAAGATCTGCGGAAGGAACCGTGCTCACCACTGCATGCTGCACAAACAGAAAGGTCTCCTCTGAAAGGGAACAACCCTTCCTAAGGCCTAAAATGGGTACCCCTGGCATCTTCTGCTGTGGGGAGCTTGAGCACATAGACGGTGTGTCCAAGAGGATGGACACAGTTTAGGCCTGAGGTGAAGCTCAGATCATCACCTGCCTGAAACCCCGAAGCTGAGGCTGCTGCTTCCCCAGGGGCAGTGCTGGGACCCCTGCCCACCTCCCCTCCTGGCACAACTCTCTGAGAGGGGCTTGTTCTCTAACGCTTTGTTGTCTCTGTTTTTATTCTGTGTTAATCAACTTCAAACCAAAATGATGTGCAGAAAGTGGTTAATGCCTCTTGAGCCAGGAATTACCATGGCATGAGCAGTCTCCCCTGGGTACCTGCTCTGCATTGTGTACCATAATTGTGTGAGAGAGAAGGAGCTATTTTTCAGCAAGTGGCTATTGGATACTTCCTGTGCTGCATATCAACAACCAGATCTTGACCCAGAAATGTCAGTCCCCGCTCAGAGCAGACAAGGAAGCATAATTAGAGATGCTCTGGCAACGTATTTTAGCACTGATGGTGACAATGTTTAAATTTTTAATCAGGCATGTAACATAAAAAGCACATAACATGAAATGTGAAAAGAAAATTGGCAAATACCAACGTGCTGTTTGACACTTTATTTCACTGAAGGAAGTGAACATCAATAAACATTATTCATCATAAATGACAGAAAGGAAGGCGTGTTTCTAATAAAAACCTTCACATTGCAAGGGGTGAATCTCATAAAAGCACCCTTACAGTACTGTAAAAGCTATGCTGGGCCAGATCATGAAAGGAAACAGAGAGACCTTTCTTGTGAAGCTGTAATGTGCACCTAGATGTGTTCCCTCTTGGCAAGTGGCTTTGGGGGTAGAGAGGTCCTCCCAGGGTGCAGGGACCTTCCTCCTTTATCTGCCATGTCTGGATGTGGCACAGCTCTGAGCCCTGTGCTGGATGACAAGTCCTCATGAAATGACATCCCAGGTTTGAGGCTCAACCCTTTAAGAACCAAGCAGGCTGTGGCAAGTTTTGCTCAGTGCTTGCAAACACTGAGCTCAGTAGTCAGATATTTCTAGCTGGAATATGAGAGACAAACCTAAGGGTTGGGGTGGGGTGCAGCTTAGTCTGACATACTGATGCAAGCTGGGAAGGGGGAGCTGTTGAGTGACCCTCTCGCACCAGAACTCTTACAGTCTCCTCGTGTTTTTGCAAAGCTTTTCAACATCAGTGCCTCTGTAAACTGATTGGCATCTTTTCCTGCCTAAACCCTGTCCATCCCACCATGCTTATTTGATGTGGGCCCTGCTGAGCAAGGCCCTGTGGTGTCCTGAGCCTGGAGAAGCACTGAGCTCGCTATTCAGGGCTAGATGAATGCTCCCAATAATCATTTGAGGGAAGTGCTAAGGTGTCAATCCAAGTATGCCAAAGTTAGAAAAGGCCCGATTTAGGGCTATTCTGGTCACTTTAATTTGTCTCTGTCATATGCCTGAATAGAGAGAAAGTCTCCAACTGCATGATTCCAGCTTCTGCAACAAAAGATGTTGTGGGGGGAGAGCCGAGAGCGCAGGGAGGAGGGTGGCCTGGAGCAGGAGGGAGCCTGGGAATTTTTGCTCAAGTGCCAAAACTGTGGTCTGCTCTTCTCTTTCTTGCTCTGATGGGATGATAATTGCCTGGTTGATGGGAGCTGTGAGGAGAATCAACATGGTACGTGCAGAAGACGGGGTCGTCGGAGGATGTAGTTGACAAACCCTAAAACCTCTATTGATTTTTTACTTATTTTTTTTTAACTTGACCAAATCCAGACAGTTTCTGTGGGAAGAGTCAAGAGTTCATTCCCAAAAGCAGAAGTCTTGCAGCCAGGTTTTAAGTACAAACCATACCGAAGTGAGATCTCAACGAGATGGTTGTGAGATTCCTTTTAATGTGGGCAAAGTAAAATCCTTTGCCCTGTCCTTGTTGTAAGGAAGATGTGAATGGTCTCTTTTTTTTCCTTCTGAAACTCAGCAAGATAATCCATCTTGAGACAGACAGTCATCACGGGACGTTTCATCTCAAATGGGCAAAGGCTGGCAAAGATACGGACAACTGAACGCAGAGTTATACAATGGGAAGTGTCAGACAAGCTTAACTGTAGGTACTGATCTGCCCCACTTTTCATGGTGCTCATAATGAGGCTTTTCATGTGAGCTAGCCTGGGTTAACTCCTGGATGATCACAAGCCTGCATGTTGCTAGTAGTAGTATCATTGGCTAAAATATCTCCATGTTTACTGAGTTTCATATTCCAATTTTGTGTGTCTCTATTGTCCTGCATTTTCTCTTTTGTTTTCCATTCCTGTCATGCTGCTACACTAATATTTTCCATCTTGGTTCCAAGGGCTGCCATCATTAGCTCCTGCACCACGTGAACATTTGTGCCTCTCCATCAGACCTGTGAGGAGGCTGCTATGGCATGGCCAGCTCTCATGGCAGTGTTTCCAGGTAGCAGATGGTGACAGCTCAGCGCTGTCACCCAAGGCAGCCAGGGTGAGTTCCCTCTCTTGGAAACATACACTGTGGCTTTTTTTTTTTAAGGAGAAGTAGTTTTGCATTTATTTCAAACTGAGGTAACTGATAGAATGATGTGTTGCCAACCCTCGCTACCCAGCAGGAGTAGCTGTTTCCATTACCTGTCTATAGTTCTCCTGTAGACTCCATGGACTTGGTCAAGCACAAGACAGTTTCTGCTGGACTGAAATCACAGCTGAAAGCCAGGAATTAATGTTTATCCCAGCTCCCTACCAACTTTTGGGACAAACCTGTTCAAATCCTTACATTTGATTCATGGGGATTTAGATACTGAAGGATTTGGGTCTTGACCTCTGCTCTAGTTTCCCAGCTGAAAGACAGTAGTAATATTTCTCTGCCATACAGCAGAATTGCAGTGAGTAATTATTTCATATTTGTAGACTACTTTGGAAAGAATGTGCTCCATATTGCAAATATTATTAACTTTTGGAGCCTCAGAGCTGTAGAAGTGCCCCTGTGTGGTGCAGCCCTGGCTGCTCTTGAAATCCAATGAATATTTAGAGAGTTTGACAGAAAAAACCTCTTATCAACAAAAAGAAATCCTTCCACACAGCAAGAATTTGGGAAAATAATGGAGAACTCTCAGTACCCAGCCTGTCTTCTTGATGCAAAGTGAGTGTGTTTCCAGCCCGCATAAAAGCTGTATTTACTTATCTTGTCAGATGATTCTGTGTGTTGCAGAGGGTTGGAGAATGCCAGGCTAACTTAGTCAACTTGCAGAGAGGACCTACTCAGGCAGCACATGTGTAAGTAGAGGTCAGGGTTAGCGTGGACACAGGGCACAGGGTCTGGTGAGCAGATGAGATATGCAGAACAACAAATAAATGTCATGTGGGACAAATCTTAGTCATATGGTCAATCGGGCTCCCACCTCCCACTCCCCCAGTCATTCATAACAACGCAAGTTCAGTCAGTACTTGCATTTTCCTCAACATATTCTCCTCAACAGGAATTAACTTTTGAATAGACTCCATCAAGTCCCAGTGCACTGGGTTTTTGTGGCAAGGTTTTGGTAGCAGGGGTGGCTTCTGTGAAAAGCTGCTATAAGCTTCCCCTGTGTCCAATAGAGCTAATGCCAACCAGCTCCAAGATAGACCTGCTGCTGGCCAAGGCTGAAAACTTCAGTGATGGTGGTAGCACCTCTGGTATAACACACTAAAGAAGGGGAAGAAGTCACTGCATGAGAGCAATTGCAGCCAAGGAGAGGAGTGAGAATATGTGAGAAGAACAGCTTTGAAGACCCCGAGGTCAGTGAAAGTCATCTTGTCATAGAAGGAGATCAGGTTAGTCAAGCAGGACCTGCCTTTCATAAACCCATGCTGACTGTGCCTGACCACCTGGTTGTCCTGTATATGCCACATGGAGGCACTCAGGATGATTGGTTCATAAACTTCCCCAGCACTGAGGTCAAGCCTGTAGTTCCCTGGACCCTCCTTTGCTCTTCTTGTATTTAGGTGTCACATTTGTGAACCTCTAGTCAAATGGGACATCCCTGGTGAGCCAGAACTGCCAATAAATGATGGAAAATGGCTTGGTGAGCTCTTCAACCAGCTCCCTCGGTACCTTTGAGTGGATCCCATTTGGCCCCATAGACTTGTGTGTATCCAAGTGGTGTAGCAGGTCACTGACCATTTCCGCTTGGATTATGAAGGCTTCATTCTGCTCCCTGACTTTCAGCTCAGGGGGTTGGGTACCCAGAGAACAACTGGTCTTACTAGTCAAGACTGAGGCAAAGAAGGCATTAAGTACCTCAGCCTTTTCCTCATCCTTTGTAATCCTGTGATTCTCTCCTCATCTGTACATATATGTGTGCGTGTGTATATGTATGTGTTCAAAGTCATACTAATTTGATGTGCACTGTGCAGGAATGTGAAGAAACAAACCCATAACTTTTCATATAATGCAAAGAAGCCTTAGGTTTTAAAAACTTTTTCCACTTCAGCATGCATCCACTCTGGCCATGCCATTTAACAGTTCAGCTGGTTCCTGTTCTTTTTCCTATTCC
>NW_009930786.1:21886-74664 GCF_000696875.1 Nestor notabilis
TGGGAAAACATTAAGTATCAAGGCACTGAAGTTAAAATGTAGATTTCTGTTGTCTGCAATGGAAATCGTGACCTGGCTTACTTTGAAGGCTGCAAAATGAAGGCTGGGGTTTTTTTTCCCTTTCCTTTTCTTGTTTTTATATAATTTTCGATAATTTCCTCTTGCCTTGTGCTATTTTAAGACGTTTAACTAAGTAGCTCCAGAAGAACCATTCGCAAATAGTGTTGATCTCTGTTTTGAAAGTTTAACATACACTATCCAATGCACATTTACATACACCACTGAAATCCTGCATTTGGGAAATTAAAACAACAAAACTTGATTGCATATCATAGTTTCATATTTTGCAGATGTTAATATTTAATCATATGCAGAGCCATTTAGCTTAAGTGCATTAATGTAACTCATTTGAAAGAGGCCAGTAATTGTCCTATTAACTCCCAGCCTGGATGTTATCCATGCTGCCCTGCTGGTTAGGCCAGAGGGAGAGTCTCCTATTGGCACCCACAGAGATTGCTCTGATCTGTTGAAAATCCTGTTAAAATCTAATTACTTAGGAGAATAGGCCAGGGAATATCTAATGAGCTTCAGGAAACCCACTGAAAGAAATTCTCTTTTAATACAGGCTGAAACATCTTCTGTGTTTCAATTACAGTGATACCACACAAACATAATTACACTTGTATAGAACGGGACTCTTCTTTGTTATTTTAATATCACGAGATTTTTCTTAGTCATGGAAGGAAATAATTTGATTCCCCACAGAGGTTAAATGTCGGTGCAAAGCTTAGTGATTAGTGATGAATCTTTGTTTATGATAATTCCTGCTTTGTTTTGTGAGGAAATGTTAGTAAACCCAGGCCACTGAGGGAAGCTGACCAACTAAACACATACTGGGGAACCCTGGGAAGGTGGGAATGTTGTTCTGCCTACGTAAAGGATTTCAGAGGTTGCTCACTTCTTCGCCTGCATGAAATTTGGCCTTACATTTGTTATGGTTATGGTAATTTATGTTGTTGACGTTAAGTTAACAATAAAATCTCATAACAGCAGCAGGAAAACAGACTCCTCCTTCCAACGGGGGGACTATTTGCGATTTCTTCTGCTTGTAGACTCTTAACTTGATTCATTTGTAAATTCCCCTCCTATAACATGAGCAAGATTATCACTGGTGGCTCTCCACAGTGACACTGATGGTGCTGCTTCTGCCCATGTCAGTGGCTTCGCCCCATCAGGAAAAGCAGAATGTGGGACTGCATCACTCGTGGGTTTGGCCACCAAAAACCCCAGAGGCAGAGCTGATGATCCCAACATCCCTGCCCACTGCTGGGCTCTCCGTGAAGGAGTAGCTCAGCTCCACAGAATTTAATGGGATAAAGCCTTGAGGAGACGGCGTAGACCCAGATGAGGCGGGACACCATGTCTGCAAGCCTGAAGGAACAAGCTGGGCAGTGGAGGTCCCATCCCAAGGAACGTCACCCCAAATTATTTCTGCCTCAGCACATGGTCAGACCGGCCCCAGGATGGGGATGGTGAAGAAGCCAGTGACAGAGGAGGTGCTGGAGGACCCCATCGCTGTCCCTGTCCCCATTCCTGGTCCCCTGGCTCCTTCACAGTGCTGTTGAGAGACACCAGGGAGGCGGGAAAACACTCCCTTGACCAGCCAATCGCAGGCTGCCATCTCTCTGCTTCTGACCAATCCCACGCATGGAAATGTGTTCCTGACCAATCAGGTGCTTTCACACAGCCTGGCTGCCCTGGAGGGAAGGTGGCCACCTGAGGGGTGCTGAGGAGAAGCTGGCGCCATGTTGGGTTCCAGAGGACCCGTGTGGGAAGAGCCTGCCATGGCCCAGTGTTTCCAGGTTGGTTTGCCCACCCTGTTTCAGCCAATACGGAAGAAGGCGTAAATGGATTTTGGCAGTACGGATAAGTTCATACTGTGACTGGCAGAGGTGTCCCTCAGGTGCTGGGTAGTCTGTGAGCTGCACTGAGGTTTGAATAAGAGGGTGGCTGACTGGTGGCTGTACAGAGAGAGGCACATGGGTGTGATGGGAGATTCCCTCTCATCAGAAGTGATAGGAACTTGTTATAAACTGAAGTTTGCTGTCCACTGCTTCAAACTCCTGCCCAGGGCTTTATGCTCTGATGAAGCTGTTGCAGCCTGGTGGGGTCAGGACTGCAGAATAGCTTTTAAAAGGTTTGGAAGAGGCTGCGTTTGGGGCTGCTCTGACTTCATAGGGAGTCGGTCTGATGTTTGCACAACCAGGGACCCAGGTAACAGGACCTTAACTCTGTTTTCCTTGTTCTAGGTGGTGCACAACCTCAAATTTGTGCTGGGGTTTTTGCTTCAGTGCTGATCCTAACGTCTTCCTTTGGAGGCATCTTGATATCAGAAGTGTTTGAATGGCAGACCATGGGAAGCTGACAACATAGGTAGTGTACACAGTACATTTATATCTGATAAACAGCACTGTATTTTGATTTCCTTTTCTTGTTTTCACCACTGAATGCATTTTACAAGCGTGGCTCTTTGTCTGAAAATAATCTAATACTGCGACACAACTGGAGAAATGTGTACTAATGGAAAGCATTAGCAAACTCCACTCTGGATAGATCCAGTAGAAGTCCTAATGAAGACAAAAATAACATCTTAAGATGTTGGGGGCTGAATATGAAGGATCAGAGAATAAGTTGTAGAGCCCCAGGTTTGTAAAAGGCGACCTCTTTAAAAGGGTTTTGATCAAATTTTAAGTGATAAGTGCAACACTTTGTAAACATATTTACTGTGTTCATTCCAGCTAATTCAACTGAGTGGGATCACATCCATTACATTTGGTATTACTGGAAGTGAGGGATTCAGTACTTCATTTGACTGTATCCGGGAAAAAATGTGCTCCCTCAAGCTGAACTCCCACTCATCTGCCTAGAATTTGAAGGCAAAATGCCTTAGAAGTCCCATATAAAATCTATCTGTAGTATTCCTCAATACATCCATTCAAGTTCTTTTTATACTATTAAGATGTACATTTGGCACGGTGAAGGAAACAAGCTTGGGAACAATACTAAGATTTGGCTGAACTGTGAACTCTATATTAGGAATTGGTCTGAACTTTGATTTTGTTCTGTATGTACCACAAAACTGGATCTACATTCAGAGCAAACCATTCTCAGGCTTAGTTTGGTATGGAATTACAGGGATCTCAAAAATCTGACCCAGGCCCCTGTGTAGGAAACCCTTGGAGGCAATACTGGCATAGCTTGAGTTAGAGTGAGAGCTAAAGAGACTTGTGAGAAGGTAAGAGGTAAAAAAACAAGGATCAAAAGTGGAAATGGATACTGTGAAAGACAGTTAAACCACTTGAAATGCTCCCACCCCCACCCAGCACCCTGGCTTCAGCTCAGTGTCCAATCTTTCCTGTGGAAAAAGAGCCGGTCAGAGTACATTCCTCCTCAAGCCTGAGTGGGTGCTACTCTCATAAAAATGGAGAGTAGCATGTAAATCATTCATGGACACAGGGAAATAAATAACCCTTTATGCCCATATAAATACATATCAGATGTTCATAAGGGGAATTTTCATGGAGTTTTATTCAGTACCGTCAGCCATTCCTCTGTATTCCTTCATTCAGACAATTCAAAATATGGTGGTAGGGAGAGCAGCCTTTCCACCAGCTGATCCACAGCACATCATGTAGAAAGCTCTGAACTTGCCCTCAGTACTGCTGTTATTTTTATTATGGCTTTTAGCCAAATGAGATCATTCTTCCTGGTTTGCCTCCCAAGAAATAATGGGAAGCAGTATGTTTAGTCAGTGGATTGATTCAGTGATCTATTAGTCTAATCCTGACTCTGCCAATCATCTACTAGGTGACTGCAGACAAATCACGTCACTTCTTTGTGCCTCTGTTTCCTCTCTGACCTTCTGTCTGTCTTGTTTGTTTGGACTGTAAGTTATTGAGGGCAAGGGCTACCTCTTGCTGTTTGTATGTATGTGCCATGTCTAGCGCGCTGGGACCTCTGCGACGGCTTAATCTCCAAGTGGTGCTGCATGTAAATAATAACATTCAGCTCCTCTTCAAGGGAGTCACAGGAAGAGAATGAGTTGGCAGCCAGTTGTGTAAAGTGGTGGCAAGCTAGAAAGAAACAGGAAAGACCCTCTAACATTGCTAGGTGCTACACAAGCACAGAGCAGAGAGACCTTCCCTGCCCCACAGACCATGATGTGAGGCTGCTTTGGCCATCGCAAGCTGCCTTGAGCTCTCAGCACCTGGATTCACAGCTTCCAGACACTTACAGAGCATCAGGGACTGAGCCATACGCAATTGCAAGGCAGATCCATGCTAAGTGGCAAATGGAAACTAAGGGGACTTCTTTGGCCCAAATTAGGCTAAATTATGTCATATTATATTGCATCTACTGAAAACAAGGAATACAGCTGGGGAGCTCCTGCAGGCCAGGTGGAAAGCTGTGGTAGCCCAGCCTTGGGTTGTTGAGCTGAGTCCTCAGATTAGAGCTATTCTTTCTAGAAGGATTAGGTTGAAATTTCTTTTGGTTTTGGGGAACTCCCATATATGATGGTGAGCTTCTGAAATCATAGAGCAATAATCTGAGTAATGTTACAATCCTGATGAATGATAATTTATGGAAGCAGATCCTACCAGTTTTAATGGAAGTGACATTCACAAATCCCTGAGCACTGAGAAGATTAAATTAAACTCTCTAGTTTTAATTATTAGTTATATTACTTCTTTGTTTGTCATACTTGGTACTTAGTAAGGGAGCCTCAGCGCAACTGCTGGCTCACTCCTCAGACAGGCTGGTGAGTAAGGGCTCTTGAGAGCAGCTAGCACCTCTCTTGGGAACAGCTACACTGGCTGTGTGCATTTTGATAGCTATCTCCAGATAGCCTGTGTTCATTTTGGTACCTGTCCTATGTGAGTCCTGCTCAAAGCCACTATTTGTAATATTAAAAAAATACCCCAAAATGAGAATGTGTGCTGTGCTATCCTGTCAATGCTAAGTGTGTTGTTGCCCATTGCCACAGCATCAGGGGTCATATGGAAGGTAGTACCAGCTCATGTAGGTATTGCCTGGACTGGACAGACAGACTGGAACAACCCAGGTCATAAACATGGGCTACTTCTGCTTTCTGTGGTAGAAAATAATACAGGGTAACATCCTCAGCTTGCATAAACCAGAGATATTCCGTTGAAAAACTTCAGCTTATTCATTCACTTGAATTTTATGATGCTGCACTTATTTATGGTAGATGATAACAATTAAAAACTGACACATATGGAGTACATGTCCTGTAAAGCAAACACATGGTGACACACTTGGAAAGAAACAACTTGAAAGTTAAAGCAAATCTAAGCCTGAAATCCAAACTCTGATTAAATTTTAAAAGATTTGATAAATAGCTTTTAAATTAATTGTGTGTGTACATGCCTATGTGTGTATTTTATTTCTTGATATGTTTTCTTATACTTTGCCTAATATCTGAAATAATTATTACCTTTTCCCTGAAATCTGTGCGTTTTCAATTGTGGTTTAGGTCTTGCAGAAAAGTAAATCAGACAGAAACATAAACATAAAATACCATAGTTCAGTATAAAAATTTAAGTGCCTTGAATCAAAAATAACAAGATCATTGCTAGGAAATTAGAAGAGACTCATCAAAGTAAAAGTAACTGTGACTAAGGACTATGAAAATATAAAGGGATTGACATATGTGGTAATAGGGCAATTAAAGCCTCAGCTTTTTCACTGTGATGATTTTATAGCATCTTCTTACTGTTGCCAGTTTGGAAGCTGCCAGCAAATATTTTCTTAATTGCAAAAGGAGACAATATGTGTCCCACTGTTTCATTCATAACATTTGATTAAGTTAAAGAGGCTGCACTTCTATTTGAGAGAACAAAGAGTTGGAGATGGAAATAGCAAAGACACACTGTGCATTTGAAAAAAGATCCCAGGAACAAATGATTAAACAGGAATTTTACAGGGGGGAAAAAAAAGTCTACTTGTCTTGACAGAATAGCCTGATCCTGTAATAAACCCTCCCAAAGTCAACAGTTCATAAAGTCTTTTGTTCTAGTAAAAGGGTCTTTAATTTTTAACACAAACTCACACTTTGGTATGCATGAGCTTAAGTAAAATTAGAAGACATGTATATAATAGGATTTAATGGATTAT
Organism: Nestor notabilis; assembly: GCF_000696875.1. Taxonomy (NCBI): domain Eukaryota; kingdom Metazoa; phylum Chordata; class Aves; order Psittaciformes; family Psittacidae; genus Nestor; species Nestor notabilis. The sequence goes on from NW_009930786.1 coordinate 28,082, forward strand.
CATCTGCATTTTCCAAAGATGTCAGCTTCTCTCGGCTCTGATGGAGTAGCACTTAATGTAAATTTAATTTGAAGTGATGTATGGAGGGCTTGAGGTGGTACTCTGTGATTCCCTAACTGCCTGGAGAGGCTCTGTGGGTAGCATCTGGATTTGGCTGCTCCACATGCCCAGCAGCATCTACTAACTAGGATTAATGAGGTGGCCTGTTCACCAGTGATCCAAAGGAGGTATGCTACATTTACTCCCAACAATATGAATAGGAGGGCCAGTTTCCTTTGGGGGCACATTGTTTGATGAAACTTAATGATGGTCTTGATATTAGGTGTAATAAATATACTGTATAGAAAGCACTTTTGCTTTGTCAGATTTAAATGTTAGTTAATCATAAAATGGTGTTTGGCTTAGCAGGGCTGAGTTAAAGATCATAATGGCTTCAGATGACATCTTTAAAGCTAATATTTTGCCTAAGTTGGGAAATAAAGTACCAACTTCAAGATCTAGTATTTACCCCCCCCATTTGGGGAAGAGAGAAAATCTCTGCTTGTTGCAAAGTTAGGAGACAGTCTTAAAAAATATCTTTGCACTTACCTAAATGTGCTTATGTAGGGACCAGCAGCTATTAACTTTTAGGCAAAACTTCTCCGTGTGGTCTCAGCCTCTGAATTGTATTTTGCCTTTGTGTCTAACTGAGCATTGAATGAAATCTCAGCTAATTTCAAATTCCCTTTGTCATCATGGTTTTCAGCCAAAAGTCTATAATAAATGGTCAGAAGATGAGCTGAGACTGAATGAATAGTGAGTGGTATTCATCAGCCAAACATAGAGTCCAGATCCAATTATATGTATTCATTAAGTGATAATGATATCATGGTCTTTAACTAGGAAGAAAAGAGTGTAATTGAATAATAACAGTTGTACAATCCCAGCGGAACACACTTTCCATCCCAGCACAGCGACCCTCGGGGATGATGCAGAATTGATGGAATTCTATTACTCTTTGATAGATTTATTATGAAGGGCTGAGTGGACTTGCTACTCCACTTTGTCACTCACACTAATCAGTATCGTAAGGCCCCGAGCGTGCAGGCTTTTGTATCCCTTTGACAAAGACAAGGTTAGGGGAGGATGACAGCCACCCAGACCTTTCCAAACCCATCCTGCAGGATGAAATGGGCCAGCTGAGCTCTGAGCTGGGACAGAATTTTAATTTGTTTATCAATGGCTCACATGTGCAACACCATAAGGATATTTGTCAGAGGAGTAACACTGAAGCTAAACTCTTTTGTTTGGCAAGTGGAGCTTGGAAAAATATTTATTGAACTGTAAAAAACAGGGTAAATGAAAGGAAGGTGAAAAGTCTAAATGGAGTGGAAAATAACTTGCATTACTGTGCATAAAGTATAAGGAGGATGGTTATCTTTGTCTATTTTTGTTTGTTTCACTTGAAAGAAATTTACTCACAAACTACAGGCTGATCTCTTGTTGATTTAGAATCTAGGGGGGGACTCAGACAAAAACAGAAGCTGAGAAAATGAATTTCATGTGTTGGTGTTTTATTGTTGTTTATTTATAAGAAGCTTCCAGTTCAGACAGATGGATTGCTCTCACCCTTTTTCACATTAAAAACCCAGCAAAGTAAATAAAATACCCTGGCTTTAAAAGCTGGAACTTGTAAATAGTCTTGGATTTATAAAAACAATCTTGTATGTGTTCAAGTGTGGCTGTTTCTGCTATTCATCGTTGCCATTCAAATGCAGGCAATAGGCTCTGTCAGCATGGTCACTAGCTATCAGAGCCTGCTGGGTTCAGAGGAACAGACAATTTGTTGTGCTTCTGATCTGAACAGGAGCTGCAACCAGCATTGGCACAAACAAGGCATTGCATAGGAGGCTGCTGCCAGGTTTTGTTTTTTGTCAGTGTTGTTGAATGATAGATATTTCCATCCTTTTCTTCTCTCTGAATTGCTTTGCTTTTTCTTTTCATAGTGGAGCATTCTGCATTCTAAGAGGGACTTGACAATTCAGTGTCTGAGTTCAGTGTCCGTGTCCATAAAAACGAATAACTTGAGCAATGCTGCTGTCCTGGGTGGATTTGCCATGCCAGAGCCTCTGTCTCTGGTTGGGATTTGTGTCAGAGGCAGCACAGTCAGCTGTGACTGCAGCAGCAATTGGCTTCAGTGCCTCGGCAGAAGCAGGGATACAAATGAGCAGAATGGAAAGCATTTAGGAGAACATCAGTTTCCCACATGTTGTGTTGTGGATTCTCTCTGGGGCTTTTCTCTCACAGAAGCTCCCTTTTTTTTTTCCTGTTTTTCTCTCCAGCCAAAGGCACAGTTGTGTGGATGTGCCTGTGATGGTGGCCCTGATGGGTACTGCTATATGGCAAACTGAAGGGGCATCTGGAGCACAGGGAGACATGCCCACACTGTTTTTTATCTCGCCAACAAAATCAGTGAAGAGACAACGACCCATGTTTTACCATATGTAGCAAGTACAGCACAGAGCTGTTGGCTGGCTGGTGCTTGGGTCTGGAGCCCAGGCAGAAGCCTGATACCACATCAGCATGTGGGGTTTGTTTTGTCTCTCTTCTCTTGATAAGTAACTCTGAGGTCTGGCAGTGGACTCTTGCTCTCTCCCAGAGCCAGCCACATCCATAATCTCTGTACTTACTGGGGTTCAGTGAAGTATAGATGTTTGGTTAAGGTGCCAGGGAATGTATGAGTATTTCAGAACTAGAAATGGCTGTCTGCACTACAAATAAGACCCACCATGACCACAGCCCTTCTACATGACTTCCTGTGTGTGGTACAACTGTGTGTTTCCTTTGGGTTGGTTGGAGACTGCTTGCCCGTGCAGGCAGTTTTTTCTCTTCTTTGCATCTTGCACAGCTCTGGGAGCAATGAACAGATGGTGGCATTTTGCATCTCTGTTTTGCAAGAGGATGCCCAGAAAACTAGGTTCTGTAAGTGGACTACAAGAAGAGTAATCCTTTTTGGTGCCATGCATTGTGGTGGCAGCATGGGATTTCAGAAGCCTCTGTGGCCTCCAGGTCTTTCCCAGGGGCTGGCACAAGAGCCAGTGAAGAGCTACTCCTGTTCTGCTCTGCTTCTCTGCCTTGGCATGTGGTGATTAACAGGTGTAATCAAGTGGAAGGGGTTGTGCAGCACCTCACTCCCACAAAGGGACACTTCCTGCAGAACAGATGTCACCTGCAGCATAATGCTGCCTCCCATGTAAACCCCTCAGTCTGGCCAAAGACTCGACCACCATGCAGGCAGGCACAGTGCCTCCAAGGCAAATGGGTATGAGCACGGGCAGGCCAAGGACCACATGTGAATGTGAAATATGTTGGAGGTGGGCACTATGAGCAGCCAGGAACATCAGAGCATCTTCCATTCCTAACACCTTCACAACAGCAGCAAGATCAATCCATTTAGGGGTGAGTTAATGCTCAGAAGCAGAGAGGGAAAGCGAGGAGGAGTGAGAGTAGAGACCCAGGCAGACAGGCTACCTGGAAGAAGTCATCCCTCCTGCTTCAGCTAATGTAGAGGAGTATGTCTGGAAAAGGCTAGAACAAATGTTCGTAGCTTCACAGTAGGAATCCCATTTCTGGGAACTGCTGAGCGAAGTTACTGTAATGAGAAGAGGTGTGTACATACCTAAGCAGACTTTGATATGAGACAAGAGGAGAAGAACTGGAATAGAAAATACAGTGTTTAAAGCTGTTGTCAGTTCACAGCTGTTACAATTAATCCATTCACTGCAACATTTCTTGCACAGTTCCAAACACTGAACTGTTTTGCTATTAAAAAAGAAACGTATTTATTAAAGAAAAAAACTCTGGAATAGGGAGTGCAGTAAAAAAGGCCAACAATGCCATAAATATATTTTAAATGAAGGCTGCAGTACATCAACTAGAAAAAGAAGATGTTCCAAGGAGGAAGCCTTGCTAGCTATTTTCTTGACAGCCTTCATTTTCAAATGAAAGATCATTTTCCATGAAAAAACACTCTATGTGTGCTTGTCATATTTTGATCCACTGAGCTGGCAGAGAACAGTAAGTGCTTGAAACTCATTATATGAGTGAGAGCTTTGTACTGCAGGGTGGGGATCACAAGCAGAATGCTCATTCATGCTCTGTGCTATTGGGAGGTTGCAATGGATTGAGTGTCTTGGCACTAACATCCCCTGAGGTCAGCAGAGCTGCCCTGGTTTTCACCACTGTAACTGAGAGCGGGATCAGGCCCCCTGGAATTTCACAGGTTTAAATCAAGGCAGTATTTACCTCTGGATATGTGTGTGGTTAAGAAGCATCCCAATGGGAGCAGTGATGGGGGTCATTCACCTGGATGTTCTTGCATGGGAGACGGCCAAATATTGATTTTATGTTGACCGGATACTTTGTTATAAAGGATATCAAGCTCCTTGTGAAACAAGGATTCATATTCTTAGGAGAGTATGTCTGCAAGTAACATTCTGTTCCCTTGGGATCTCCACTACGACTGAGGGGCCCCAGCATGGCAGGCAGGGCTGGCCCAGAGTACATGTGCTGCAGCTGAGTGAGGTGGATGTCCACAGTTCTGCCAGTAAAATGGTGTCGAACCTGTTCCTGCGTGTGTCCTGGGATTTACTTCCCACAAGACAGTACAGTGTACACTAGCTGACTTATCTGTGAACCATGGAAACATTTTGAAAAGGTAAAGCAGACAGTCCACTGAAGAATCATTTGTCACAAGTAATTGCAGGCAGTCAGAAAGAGCAGAGCGAGTATATGAATCATGACGTAAAAACAGTGAAGGGCAGGCATTTAGTCTGGTCTGTGGCTATAAGTGCAGTGACACAGGTTAGTCCTGGCATGATATACAAATGTTATGTGCAGAGGGACAAGTACAATGAATAAAGAATTCCCGTTTTCTCATTATCTCATGCAGCAGAGAGGTTTTTTACTTCACACATAACTCATAACTTTTAGTAGGCAGGGGATGGCTCCACTGAATTAGTGGGAACATTTTGTTTCCTGAATTTAAATATTCTCCCTGTGACAATTTATTTCCAATGTAAAATCCTGGTGGCATACACAGAGGCAGGGATTTCAGCAACCAGCCATTTCAGCTGGCCAAACTAGGAAGTGGGAACAGCAGAGCCACCACCACCACCACCAAAGGATCAGCCACAGCCAGCCTCTGTCAACCAGGCTGTGGGTGATGCTGACAGACTATCAGGCAGCATGAGCAGTATAGACCAGGTCTGGCAACTTCCTGCACTATAAGCAGGACAAGAGCTCTGAAGAAGGATCATTAGAAAAAAATAGTGTAAAGAATTAGAAACAAACAAGGCAAAAAAGATTTTTGAAACTTTTGCTTCACAAGTCAGCATTTCCATTCTGAAATATTCAAGATAATAAAATCTATATAATCTAGATAAGGAGATTAGGATCTAGAGTGAAACCTATCATTCCAAAGGGAACAGCTGAGAAATCACGTAGAATGCTATTGCTTATGAATTTGTTATAAAAGTAGACGATGGTGGGAACTTCTGTCCTTATGTCTGCTTCAGGAATTTATTATTTATGGGCAAATGCATGCATGATACATAATAACTTTTAGTTATTCTGTAATTCTCTTCACTCAGGCATCTCAAAATGATCTGTAAATGTAGGTAGAATTATTAGCTCCATTTTAGAGGAAAAGGAATAGAGAGCACACTGTTGGTTGTCTACCAGGCATGTCTGGATTGAGGTGCAAATGCTGCACCTCAGAGTTTCAGTGCAGAACTGGACAAAAGGTCTTTGAGTATGGGATAAATGGATTTCTCTCACTCCAGTTTTGTGTTAGGGTAACTCTGTGGGTTGAGACTTTGTATTCACAGTCCCTTTTGGATTTAGTCAAAGCAGTTGAAAAGGTTATTACCACTGTTTCTCCCCTCATGACTAGCTGACAGAGTCAATTTTCAGCCTAAAATACTTGCATAATCATGTGAATAACAAAAATACATTCAGAGCTTTGAACTGTTCCAGCATGATTCAGCAGAACTCACAAGGTTGCACTCTCAGTTGCTGGCACCCAAAATGTGAAGAGCTCTGCGAAGTGTGTAAGTCCTGTCACCCAGTGAGTAACATATGCCTGCTTCAGACTGGCTCAGTGTAAGCAATCTGCTAAAAAATACATGTTACTGACACCATACAGTAGAAGGTCCTTGCAACTACAGTGTTCTCAGGACATCAAACACTGGCAGCAGCACCATGCAACTGATTATTACCTATGATGAAAGTACTGAGGACACTGAGCTCTGCTTGTTTTCTTGTCCAAGGATTTTCTTGCACTGCTCTGTAGACTTAGCCACAGATCAGGCTGTAGATTGCACATGTGTCTGTAACTAAGTGACAAAGTGGTTACTTTAGAAATGTAACCCAGTCAAGCTGCCTCTTCTTCCAGAAACTGTCAAAAAGAAACTGTATTGGTAGTGGAATAAGAAATGAATGGCTGGGGCTTCGTATCATGTGTCATAGAGTAGTCCATCAGCTTTCCCTTCGCAACTGACAGCCAGTTGTCCCAGAGAATCATGTAAATCATAGACTTATAGGATCATAGAATGGTTTGGGTTGGAAGGGACCTTAAGATCATCCAGTTCCAACTCCCTTTCCACAGGCAGGGACACTTTCCACTAGACCAGGTTGCTCCAAGCCCTGCTCAACCTGGCCTTGAACACTGGCAGGGATGGAATGAGTAGTCCAAGCTGAAAGTTCTCATTTTCAAGTAAAAATGGGAGGGAAAAAAGTTCCCAGAAAGTTGAAATATCCTGTTTTGACATTTTCAGAGCAAAAAGTGGAAATTTCAAATGTTGAAATTACTTTTCATTTCAAATATTCAAATTCTGTATTATATTTAAATGTTGTTAGGAGATAAAAAGGTCAAATTCTAAAAGGCCACATTAGAATTATTGTTTCAATTTTGCACTGAAACTATTTCCCACGTTGTACAAATTTTCCTTCATTGAAAATTCCAGGTTTCATTTCAGATCATAACAAAGACAAATGTTCAAACTTCAGAATCCTTTGCTGTGAGCCTCTTCCTTCTCTTTTCTCAGAATGGCTCTGAGACTCCTTAGAAGCCCAGTGGAAGCAGCTAGGAGTTTTTAGGAACCAAAGAGTGGTCTTAAACCAGGGCATGAATTTGCCTTTTTGGAAATCATGGTCAGAATTGATGAATCAAAACTTTTTGTTGATGGATGAAGAATAAATAAATCTTATATATCTTCAAAACAGAAAGAAAAAAACCTCCTCAGTTTTCTTAAATCTGTATAAAGAAAAAATATATTAGGAATCAAGGATCTTTGTAGACTTGTTTGTGTATGTTTACTGTCTAAAGCCAGTACTGATAAAACTGAACATCTGCTCAGTTACTTTGCTCAGTAACCAGGCTTCCATTTCCAGTCTTGAGATTAGAGACATCAGTTCCTGCAGTTCCACCTCCTTTCTATTTTGTCAGGAATTGGCTGTCATCTCATCTGTCCTCTCTTCTGAAATGTGTATTTTACTGGCTGTGATCTTTACTGTAATTGGGTTATTCTCTGGTTATTTCTGTATTGGCTTACTGAGGTGGGGCAAACCTTTGTGCCTGGAAAAGTGCAAAAGTCTGAACTTCATGGAACTGAAATCTCACCTTCATCTGGCTCTGCAGTCTGTGTAACATTTTGTAACCCATTTTTGCCTTCTCTTCCATCTCCTGTTTCTCCTTTGTTAAGCAGTTGCAGTAGCTACCTTTGAAATGAAGGATCAAGCTCAAAATCTTACTGTTTTACAAGTGAAAAGAGAGATTTGAAATCTAATGTCTTTTTCAGCCTTAACAATAATATCACTGCCAGCAACTCTGTAACAAGGACTGTTATACTCCCACTCCTACTTAGTGGCAGAAATTGGTCTGGTTTATGCTCCTGCTCAGCCGTTTCCATTCATCTCTGCCTTGCTTTTAATGGCCCAATCTGTCCCACTCTCCTTAGGCAGTGTTTACATTCATGGTCCATTTGGGTGGAATGATTTCTCACCTGAGGATCCCACAGCCATTGTTCTGCTTAGTTTTTGTGCTCTGCTTTTATTTTATGCTGAATCTGGCTATGGGTGGCTTTGTGCTTTAAGATATCCCTATGTCTAAGAGTTGAGTGCTGTTGGGACAAACACCGGCTTGGCTGCTGGCACACAATGAATGGCATGAACAGATCCGTTAGCATAACACTGTGTGTGTACCCCGCTTCTGAAAGTGTCCCTATCTCCTGTCTAGTATCATACACAGAGCGCAGGCTGGTGCACTTTCCCCTCCAGCATTGCTTTTGAAAGACTTCTGTGGGTAATCTACACAGTGTATGCCATGTAAATAGATGAAAGCTGTTCCTGGTATCAGAACATCCCATTTTTGCAGGACTCTAGGGGAAGGTTGGGAAGATAGGTGGAAGAAAAAAAGGATGAAAAAACCTTTCTGAGCTTATTGTAATGTATCTTTTTCTCCTTTTCAACTGTGGAGTCTTCCAGCCTCAAATGAAGCTGAAGAAATGGGTTGATATTTTTATTGTTAACAAACAGAGAAGACTTTTGAAGACAACCAGAACCCAGTGAATTACACACTTACCAAAGGGTGGCTGAATCAGGCACCTGCAACATGCAGAACTCCAGTAACTGGAACTGTTGAGCAACTGGCACCATTTTATTTCAGTCCAAATCTTAGTGAGCAGCTGTTAATTCAAAGTGATTTGGGTTTGGATTTTGTTTGGGTTTTCTAGGGGGGTTTTATGGGTGGGCATTTTATTGAATTGGGCTGTTTTTTTCCTTGCAGTTGATTTAAATTGTGCATCTCAGCTGCTGCTTTGATTTAAATTTAATGAGTTATTACAGGATAATTAGATTCCAAAAGACTATTAATATGTTTTCAAATTTAACAGTGATCCTGACTACACATCAATAAACATCCTCTCAATAACCAACTGGTCCTTAATCACATATTTTTTTTGTGCAACTTATGCTAAACCTTATTTAGGTGTAATTCAAACTGACTCAAACAGATACTTAAATATCTATTACTGTAATCCAGCAATTTGTCTTGCTTAACCACAGCTTTCATGAATAATAGTACATATTTTTTTTGTCTGAGTAGTGCAATGGCCTGGCAGGATCTGGAATGAGAACTACTGGTCAGATGTGGTAGAACTGAAGGGTGGGAAAAGTGGGAAAATGGGATGGAAAGATGCAAATTGCTAGTGAAGCTGCCTTTGCTTTCACATTGCTGACATTTTCTAGTCATGGCTGCAGATGTGTATTGAATAGCATTAGCATATTGATGGTGAGTAATGCAGCCTGGAGAATGTGGTGCTGTGTGCCATATTTTATAGTTTACTTGCAATTTGGGAGGGAGAAGAGAGATAAGACTTAACTTTACTTACTAAGGACCTGAGCTTCAGAGGTTATAACTCCTGTTGAGCATCTGTGAAGAAATAACAAAGGTGTCTATTTGACTCACTGACATATGCAAGGGTAGGTAGAGGAAACTGTTCAACATGGTAAAGATAGTTGGCCGTAAGAAGATGTATATTGGATGAGATGGTGAGAAACAGATCTGAAGATAAAGAGGGAAAAAGAGGATTGAGAAGAGGGAAATGCAAAAAGTAACTGGTTACTTGAATTAAGGAAAAGACCCACCTCAATGTATGTGTAATTTGTCTGCCATCAGACCCCTGACAAGGTGGTTATGACCCAGCAGACATGCAGCCAATGAGTAAGATTAAGTCTATCCAGACTGACCCTCTGCTGTCTGAGTGCTTGTCCTGGAAGAGTTAGGCACTTTGCTCACTTTGTAAGCGAGAAACAACAATGTACTTTATTGCTTTAACAAAAGTCAGTGGTAAACATGACAGTGGTTTAATTTGATTTGATGCTAAAGTTCACTTGATTATTTACTGCGTAAAAAGGTAATGCAGATGATGCTCATGTTAGTCCTGATTTTGGTCTGCTTCACTTTACACACACTTTTGTAATAGAACTGTTCTGTTTTATTTAATGTGCTGTTTATATCTTTCATTCCTGGCAGTAGAATATTGCATTTCCTGAGCCTTTCCTTAAGTACCACATTTTATGCTCTTCCTACAGTTACCAAGTTCCTAGTCTGAATGGGATTGTAGTAGTGCACTAATGGGGAAGTTGGCCACCATTTGATCAGCTGGTCAAAAAAGAAAAGAGAATTCACTGGCCTGTAAGTGATAGAAGTCCCTGGCAGGAGTGATATATTATTGTTAGTTTCTTTCCATCCTGTGCTCTAAAGCAGTCATGAGCATGTTGTGTTCCACCTTTCCCTTTCACAAGCATCCTCTGAACCTGGTCTCTGCCTTTAGACCTTGTGTGCAAGCTGTGCACCTTCATTTGTCCTCTCTTTGCTCCAGGCACGATATTTCACATTTTAGTTGCCTACTTTGCTTGTGAACTCTGGGGAACAGACAAACTGTTGTTCAGTACTTTCCATGCTTTCTTCTTTGCTCAGCCACATCCTCTAAGTGGCTTTATAATGCCAATAAATAAAAATACCAGCAAGAGACTAAGGACCAAACCCATTTCTGGCATTATGTTGTCAGTCTGGAGTCAGCTGTGCCATTATCTTTTCCATGGTGTGGCTTTTTTCTAGTAAAATTATAAGGTGAAACTGCAGTGGATTTATTGATTTTATTGTATTTCTGTAAGTGATACAGGAACTACTGAAGTAAAAGACAATGTCCTGTGAAGAAGAGCAAAACCAAGCTCAGAGTTGTTGATCTACCTTTCTGAGATCTGGTATTCTTTTTTTCCATGAAGGGTCTGGATACCAAATGTCAGTTTGTAAACCATCTGTACCTCCATATGTGACATCCATGAACAAACTCCCACTGACTTCAGTTAAGAACTTGGAGAATAATTATTAGGGAGCTATTGCCATATATGTGAGAAGCAGCAATGTACAGCACAAAACTTCTCAGCCATCAAAAGCATCACAAAAGACAATCAAGGAGATCTGAAAACTGAAAATGTTATTATAGTCTGAGTAAAAACTCTTCTTAGCCTTCCATTCTCTCATCCTTCATGCTGAAATATTTCCCATCAGCTTTGTAATACGTATACACAAGTACATCACATTGACTTGCTGTTGTTACCCTTGGTACAGGTGTAGTGTCTTACTGTTATCTCTGTGGCAATGTTTCAACATAGCCTAAACCTCACTAGCCAGAATAGGTGTGGATCACTGATCGTGTAGTTGTCCCTCTATTACTAAGTTAACCTTCCAGCCAGCAGTGGTGTTTGTGATAGAATCTCATGGGAGAGGTTCAAGGCTTTGGTATATGTTTAAGAATCACTGAATCTACATTCATACGAATTTTTAGAAGTCATCTCAGGGCCAGAAAGGCTGCTGCAAATGCAACTGATGTAGGTTATGATATCTGCTTCCTCTGCAGGTTATCAGCCTTCACCTATGACAGCACAACTGCTGGTGTAATGAGTCATTAATCTAGCTCAGTCAGAAGTGATCCTGCTTCAGAGAACCTTGTACTAAACCTCTTTAAGCTAAGCCAAACCATTTGACAGATTTGGACTAACTAATGGCTACCTGAACAGTTGTGTTGGCTGCTCTAAGGGGGCAATAATCTCTTGCGGGAGGTGAGAGAGTAGAAAGTGAAGCTGCTACTTAGACCAGCTACAGCACCATGGTACCATGGTGAGTTATCCCTGTAACTGACACTCTCTTTCCTTATGTACACTCAAAGAAAATGACCCGGTCTCAGGGTGTCACAGGGACTGGCTGATTGGTATTTATCCTGCTCACACATTGCTGCCTGAAGGCTATATTTATTCCCAACCAAATGCGTTGTGATTCCATATGCCAGTCTGTTCTTGAAGTGAAGGGATAGCTCACGTCCTGTAAGATGCACTGACAGACATTATGAAGAGGGAGTATTTGAGACAACAAAGTAATTGTTGCTTTAAAATTGGGAGGACCATTGAACTGCAGCAAGGGAAATTTGGAAGATTTTAGCCTGTTTTCAAAATTAATTTATACATGACAAATGGTGACATTTATAAACTGTTGAAGAGGGCCCTAAAATAAAAAGAATGGAGATTGAAAATATGAAGACCAGCCTGGAAGGAGATCAGGATGAGAGATATTAATAGCAAACCCCTCCCTGAAATGCAGAGGAGTAATAAAAGAACTCCCAGAACATTCCCATTGGTGGATGTTTTTTGCTGTGACCCTTCTCAGAACATTTCATTCAGTTCTGCTGCTTTACAAAACTCTGTTGTAGCACAGATGGATTGTGCATGACTACAGGAAAAAGGGCAAAGCTCTCCAGAGCAAAGCCTCACAGCTTGGCATAAAGTCCTTCTGCCCTGAGAGGGTTCCTGAGAAGGAAGACTCTGCAGCTTTGTACTGAAAGCCAGTACAGGCTTCTGCACATTTTCTCCACTGCTCTGCATGGCTGTAACTATGGATCAGCAACCTCTGAAGCAAGGCACAGAGTATGGTTCTGTTCTGAAGAGTCATACAATCGTATTATCACAGAGTGATTTGGGTTGGAAGGGACCCTAAAGCTCATCCAGTTCCAACCCCCTGCCATGGGCAGGGACACCTTCCACTAGAGCAGGTTGCTCCAAGCCCCTGTGTCCAACCTGGCCTTGAATACTGCCAGCGATGGGGCAGCCACAGCTTCTCTGGGCACCCTGTGCCAGCACCTCAGCACCCTCACAGGGAAGAATTTCTTCCCAAGATCTCATCTCAGTCTCATCTCTGACAGTTTAAAACCATTCCCACTCTCTGCATCTCACATAAATCTGTGGCCTTGAATAAATACATTAGCCAGCAGTGTAGTACACAAGAAGCAAGTCTTGAAAGAATTGAATTGGATTCTCTGCCTTCTCTGGCATCTTTAAGAAGATTATGTACTAAATAACCACTATGAAGACTGTCAGGTTTATATCCATGTATACATATATGTGTATGTAAACACATAAATATTTTTTTGTTACATATATATACACAGATATATATAAACCTCCATTGGTACAGGTAATATAAATCTTTAGTAAGGAAACAGGAGTACTTGTCAGAAGGGATACACAAGGTGAAACTCCTTGCTTACCTAGAATCACTTCTTTGCGCAACCTATTCCAGTGCCTCAGCACCCTCACAGTAAAGAACTTTTTCCTTATACCTAACCTGAACTTGCCCTGTTTCAGTTTGAACCCATCACCCCTTGTCCTATCACTACAGTCCCTGATGAAAAGTCCCTCTCCAGCATCCTTGTAGGCCTCCTTCAGACACTGGAAGCTGCTCTGAGGTCTCCATGCAGCTTCTCTTCTCCAGGCTGAACAGTCCCAACTTTCTCAGCCTGTCTGCACAGGTAGCATGTGGTAGCTTGAAACAAACCCAAGGTCTCAAAAACCTGAGGGACTGTCCTCTGATTTTATTTTCAATAGCCCTGGCATCTTGGCTGCAAATGGATTATCACATTCACTTTTCCTGCACTGGTTTTGTGGTCTCAGTGAAATACATTTTTCACTTTCCTTTCTGAATAGCTGACACTATTGTGGTATCACAGTATGCTGCTAAATACCTGATTCCCGCTACTCCATATGGGGCTGTATTTCCCATGAATCCCAAATAAATCTTCCAATAGAAAACACTGCATAATGTCAAATGATCATTGTTATTACAGATCTGGAGATTCCATTAACAATATCATAAAACGTCAATAACATGCCTGAGATTCTTTAAGGTATAAAATAAGTCCCTTTTCAAAGAGAAGTCATTCTCTGGTGTATGAACTGGAGAGAGAACCATACCCCACATCTTTTGTTGTTCCCCAGTGAATCCTATTCCCTTTGAGAGTTGAATGTCATTTAAATTTCTGTACTTTCCAAGACCTGTAGCAATTTCTTCTCCCATTTGATTTTAACAACTGTAATAAATCATGATCTGGTGCGACTGGGGAGCCTCCCAGCTATGGGGTTTGTAAGCACTGGAAAACTTTCTTCACTGCTGCTTAGCACAGATGGGAGCAGAAGCAGCACAGAGCATGTCAAGAATCTCTCTCTCTCTTGCATGGATAAACTTAATAAGGCAAAGCTGTTGAGGGAAGGCACTCAGCTGATTCTAGAGACAATTAGCAAATATAGGAAACAAACAAGCATCCTGATTTGAATGGCTTAGGAGAGCCCCTGGTTCATATGTTAACCCCACATTCTTAGTTACACACTTGCTAGTGTCTCACTGAATTGGAGCAAAAGCTTTCAGAATCTCACTGCCATTCACTCATTTGAAGATGTGTTACAGTAGGTGCTCATAACTGTTAGATGTGGACCAGCTTTATCAAGGTGGCAACAGAGAGTTTGGAGACACAGCTGGAGCACTTTGAAAAGGAACCTGATTTTTTTCCATCAAGTGCCAAGTTCTCATTTTCTAAAAAGTAAAATTTAAAGATAGATACTGGCACTGTGAGTGCACTTTGAGTATTTTGGCCATGTGAGTTTGCTGTTAGCCAAACTACCTACTAACTCATTTTTGTCTTTCTTTAAGATGAGTTTCTCGAGCTCTTTAAGGGTTTCTGTTGCATGAGGTGTGATCAGTGCATCACACCTCAGGCTCATCAATGAAGAAAGAAGAAGTTTGGAGTCATGTTTGCTTTGTGATATTTATTTCCTTATTAGAATCCTTACTAGATCTTACCTGCAATTTTATCAGAAAGAATCTGATGAATTTCTGTTGTTAATTTTTATTAAATATATATATTTTATTAGTGTATATATAAAGCAAAGAAAGGGCAAGTGAGAATCCCATTGTCTGGCCAATGACTGTGCTGTTGCCAACTCTGTGAGTATTGCTTGAGCAACCAGAGACATAAAATGATGTTATACAGCCATAATTCAAGATTAATCTACTTAAAGGAAACAAGCCACTTGATTTTCTATTACAGCCAAAATAACCCCCAACCTTACATTAAAAAGATATTAAGGGCCTTTGCAGTGAGAGAGTCCTGCAGCAAAAAATGCAGGATAATTATATTATCTCTACATGTTGTGCTGAACTATAAAAGGGAACTAAATTAGAGTTGTTTGAAGCAAACTTAATTCTAGTATTCCCAACTGGGAGTGTTGGAGTTTATTATTTTAAAGTTGATTTTATCTGTGTGATTTCCTGGGTTGTTAAATAGGCAAATTGGGTCCAGCTGGAAAAATCTTGTATGAAATGTACAGCTACTGCTTTAGCTGGCCTGAAGAGCTAGTAACTTTAGATTTACCACACTGAATCTAAAGTAGATTTTGGGTCAATGGATTGATGAATAACAGAAGGTGCCATCCTGCTGTGTGAAGCAGTGCAGTACTGGGATGAGACCTGCTGTGCCACTGGATATCACAGATGCTTGCTGAGAGCAGAGGAATTCTGGCATACAAGAAGCCTGGATTCCCCTCACATTTCAAGATACAATTACAACTTTTTCCCTAACTCTCTAATTTCAGTCCTTTCCACTTCTCTGCTTTCTGCCTTCTTGGATTAGTCCTTCTTCTCCTAAACATTTCTTGCTTCTCGCCCATTACTCCTTCCTTACTCTGCTTTTTCCCAGCTCTTCAGCCTTATGTGGAGAATTTCCTCTAATTTAACCTCAGTTTCTCTCTTAACCTCATAATCTCAGCTAATAAAATTCTTCAATCTATTATCAATCACCCCCTCATTTCGCACCTGCTGGTTTCTTCCAGTCCTGCATTCCCTGGTCCAGTTCTCCTTTCTGCCAGCTTTCACCAGCTCTCCGTGTCCTGGTCCATACTGGTTGATGCTGCCTCTCTTTGCAAGCCAGAGCTTGTCTCCTGGGGCTCTTACTGCTTTTTGCTGCCTGTGTGTTAGTGTCCTGGGTTCAGCTACAGCAGTCATTTTTTCTCCTTCTTAGTAGCTGGTGCAGTGCTGTGTTTTTGACTTTCAGTCTGGGAACAATGCTGATAACACCGATGTTTTTAGTTGTTGCTCAGTAATGTTTACTCTGACCAAGGACTTTCTCAGTCTCATGCTTTGCCAGAGAGGAGGGGAAGCCAGGAGGAAGCAGAGACAGGACCCCTGACCCAAACTGGCCAAAGGGGTATTCCATACCACAGCACGTCATGCCCAGTATATAAACTGGGGGGAGTTACCCGGAAGGCCCAGATCGCTGCTCGGGTCGGGCTGGGTATCGGTCGGCGGGTGGTGAGCGGTTGTGTCCTTTTCCCTTGTTATTCCTCTTATCATTATTATTGGTAGCAGTAGTGGTTTGTATTATACCTTAGTTACTGGAGAGCTGTTATCTCAACTCGTGGGAGTTACATTCCTTCGATTCTCCTCCCCATCCCTCCGGGAGCGGGGGGAGGAAGGAAAAGGGGGGGAGTGAGCGAGCGGCTGCGTGGTTCCAAGTTGCCGGCTGGGCTTAAACCACGACAGTTAGGAAGGAAACAACTGACTGTAGTAGAAGGAGGGAGGGAAACTTCTTTGCACTGACTTTGGGAGATTGGATTTCAACCTGTATCCACAGGGTCTGTGAAATGCTGGACAACATTTACAGGTTGTGTCTTCTTGTTTTAGTCTTGGCCTAGTGTCAAACATTTAGTGTTTCTGAAGTCTACACATATTTGAGGAGAGGGTGAAACCATGACCGTGTAAGCTGCCACCACGGAGAAGACCGGGGTGAGATGGCTTCTCCGGCCAGGAGCTGTCATCTGGGCGCTAACCAGGAGGTGGGGATGTTCTATGGCAGGACAGCGCAGGTACCGCTGCACCGCACCACACTGTGCTTCATGGGGCAGAGAGGGGGCAGGTGGGGGCGCAGAGCGAGGGGATTCCCAGTCTTTTGACATCTCCAGGGTTTTTCAGCTTCTGGCTTAAAACTCGGAATGCTAGGCAATAAATAAATGACTAATTAAGTCGTTTTGCAGAAGTGTCTGTAAAAAAGGACACTGAGATCAATAGTAGTCAACAATGTCACAAGAACTAGGATTTCCCAAGGCTTGAGGGCTTCTGTCACCGCTGCACTGTAGTCACAGGGCCCAGTGCTATGGAGAGGCTTTCTGGAGAGCCATGTCCATAGCCATGCGTGCAGTTAGTAAGTAAACAACACCACACTAGTGAGTAAACTACACCACCCTTTCCCCAACTGAGAGGAACCAGACCTGCACCCTTCATGATGTGCTCTCTTTAGCCTTGCACACACATGGGTGTCATGGCTCAAAGTGACACTGAGCAGCTCATGGAACAACCTTTAACTAGCTCAGCTCTGGTGGGGACAGTGTGATTTTGGACCATTTTCAACAGGAATCAGAAGGTGAAGTGCCCCGTTGGTCCTAGTACTTCTTTACCAACCAAATACATTAAAGACAACTAGAACCCAATTACAAAGCAGATGACCCCCAGTAACAGCTCGGATAACATATGGGATGAAAAAATAATGTAACTAAAAAGTCATAAAAAAGAATACTATTTGATTAGATCCAAAGCAGTGGCATCAACTGCTTTTGCTCATTTAACCTGTCTCCTGATCGCGGCACAGCCGTCATTTAGCTGCAGGGTGGATGTGTTCATACTGAACTATTAATCTGTTTCAAAATGCCATAACATTTCCATGAAGAACTTCCTAATTTTTTTTTTTTCCCCCAGAAATTAAATGTCTGTTTAAAGTTCATTCCCTCCTGCTGCAACTAATTGAAATGAGATTTGGTTTATCTTTATGACATGAAAATGAGATGGAGTTTCATAATAATAACAATAATGATAACTCTATAGATTTTAGGACTAGTAGTTAATAATTATAGTAATATGTGAAGATTAGAAAAGAGTAATGCAGCATAAACAGCCCATTGTTATTTGTGGGACTGGGCTTTTTTTAATACCATTTTTCTTAGTCTGTATCTGTTTTCTGTTCTCATTGAATTTTAGTCAAGTGCATTAATTAATATCACCCCCATATGTGACGGTTTAAATAACCTTTACTGAACTAGTGAACAATCCAACTCACCAAAAAATGGATTTTAAAAAGGGAAAATTCTTGGAAAGCAAAGAACTAAAGGAATATCCACATTCATCAGCCACATTCTCCTGGGGGTCTGTGATCAGCAGTTGTCCCTGCCAGCGACTGCAGCACCTTTTGCTATGATTTGAAGGTGAGCCTGAAGGTCCTTCACTCCCAGACGATGCGCTGAAGTCAGGAGGGGACAGAAAGGATGTGTGCTTTGCCCAGAGACTGCCCAAGCAGAAATCCAGGATACTTCCTAGTTCTGTTTGAGGAAGGGCTTTTAATTCCAAGTCTTCTAAACCACCCAAACCTGTACAAAGCATTGGTAGAATGAGCTCCCTTTAGAAGTGTTGTGAGAGTGGCAGTTGTGCCACACCCTCTGCTAAAAAAGAGCAGATCTTTCTGGAAATGCTGACTGTGTCTTTCTGTATATATATGTGCTGACTATGTCTAAGCACATACATATTTACACACACATATAAAACGCATATGTGTATTTTAATGATGACTCAAAAATGTGTTTGTCATCTTTTGAACAATGTCAGGAGTTGTATAATTCTTCTGATTTTGGCTGTTTCAAAGCTTATGCTGCTTATTAAGATGATAATGGTTTGAGGAAGGAAAGTGGGACTATACCCCTGCAAAAGGGAAGGATATATTCCAGAGATGTGCATCTTCATTTTCCCTCATGGCAGTTTCCTTTTTTGTTTTACCTTCTTTGGTTGTTTTTATTCACTGAAGCTGAAAGTCATCCAGCTCTTTCAGCATGCTGAGATTTACCTTCTAATATAAATAACTACTGATTGCAATGGGATTTTTGGGAAGTAGGGCAGTGTTTAATGTCACTCAACAAAAAGCTGGTCCTTAGTGCTTCTTTCTTATGATAGGAGTCAAGGGAAATAAGCATAAGTTTCTGTATGGGGAGACAGATACTCTGGGCTGAGCTTTGCAATACAGCAGTACAGGGCCATGAGAGATCAGCAGCAGAGGTGAGGGCCCAGCAAACACAGCCCCCTGGTTTCTGTTTCAAATTATTTATATTATTCATTCATATAATTCATAGTATGATTCATATTAATCTGTAGAAGAAATGGGAGAAAATCTGGTCAGCAGATTGAAGGCTGCTGACACTTGGCAACGTTCAGACTTCTCAACCAAAACAGGATCAAAAATCATCTTACAGATCTCTATCCGTGGTGGGTGCAGATCAGAACAGTGACCACAAACTCTCTCGGCACACCTACATTTAGGACCTTTTTACACTGGGGACATATACCAGCCCCTCTGTGTGTCTCAGAGTAGGAAAACAGAGGCTGAAGATTGGATCAGGATGAGAGAGTGCTGGCCAGGAGGGAAGCTGTCCATGTGGTGGGGGCTTGATGGTTTGGGGAGGAAGGGAATTGTTGTTATTGGAAGGGTCTCCAAGGGGGACTCAGCTGAGCCCTTTTGGGAGGGAATGGAAGGAATTAGTTGACACAAAGGACAATTGGCTGTAATGGCTCTTTCAGATGGTTATGTTTTATTGTGTAAATGGATGTTTATAGGCTTTTTTAAAATGCAGATTAAACACCTAGCACTGCGTTTAGACTTTGGGAAGAAAGCTTGTCATTGACTCAACAAACCGCTGCCCCTTCTTTTCAGCTGATATGTTCCCTCATGCTAAAATGTGTTTGGGCAATGTTTAATGTGTGTATTGCATAATCAAAGTAGTAAGTGATGCTGCTGGCAGAGCTTTAGAGGAGATACACAGATAAACAGCATCCGTAAAGTGTCCTTGAGGACATAGACATAAAGATTGCCCTTATTATTGTGCACATGGTTCTAAGATGGAAACGAATGCACTGTGTTTGAGTCAGAAGCCAATCTACTGTTAAGTGCTGCCTTACCAAGTGTTTTAGATTTTGGCTGGTAAGTTCAGTGACTTTAGTGGGACCAAGTAGCTTCTGGCAGGATAAGATTTTGTTTGAGAGTCTTTGACACATGCTGTCTTGCTTCTAGAGCTGTGATCTATCTGCTCTTTCTTTTACTGCTAAATCATGGCAGGTTCAGTGAAGAAAACTGCAGACCTCTGTGTTTTTATTACCCTTATGATTAGCTTAAAGTATGGACAGGTTGGCTTGAATCATCTCTCCTGATGATGCTACTTAGAAATAAGTTCGCTGGAGTGACCAGAGGGACAGACACTTCACACTGGTATCAGTGGGGGGAATATTATCCTTAAGGACAGAAATTAGCTATGAGCACAAGGAATTAAAAGAAGTGGTAAATGCCCCATCCCTGGCAGTGTTCAAGGCCAGGTTGGACAGAGCCTTGGACAAAATGGTCTAGTATGAGGCATCCCTGCCCGTGGCAGGGGGTTGGAACTAAATGATCTTAAGGTCCTTTCCAAACCATTCTATGATTCTAATATTCTATGATTCTAGCTGTTCTGTTGTGGTAGGCTGAAGAATCAGATCCAAATATTCTATTTAAACTCCCCAGTTTTTTAAGGGAATGTTGCACCATCATTTCACATCTTGTGTCAGGGCTGCTGCCCAGAGGGTCCTGTTTCCAAGCAGGATTGCTCTCAGAACCTTTCTGAACCCTTAAAAAGATATTTTTCTCTCTTTAAACCTTTCAACACCATCATGCCAGGAAGTTTTGTGGCAGATGAGATTACAACACACTTTGAAACCTTGGAATGGTTAGGCTGCTTCTGTGGGAGCACAGGGGACTCCTCCGTCCCTTCAGAGCAGCCCTCTCGCTTGAACCCAGGTCTCTCACATGAAGCAGGAGCACAATCAATAGGCCACAAGGGCAACCCCAGAATAAATTTTCAAAGACATATTCTCAATTGTCTTCACAATAGGAGCTGTAATGACAGTGCTGACATGGAATGGCACTGAAAGGCTCCTGCAATAGGGCTGGTCAATTTTTTTTCTACGTTTAAAGGAAAATTAGGTTTTCTACTAGGAATATTTTTCCTGACAGGTGCCACTTTCCTCTGAGCATGACAGTGTCTTGTTAAAAAACAACACTTCCAAACTGATGTATTTAATTTGAAAATGAATGGGTTTCATTTTTTTGTTACCTGACAAGAAGCAGGAATTTTGCCAGGAGAAAACACTGGTGTGGATAGAAAAAAAAAGATATAATTATCTTAGGAAATGAATTACTGTTTTCTGTTCCTCTCTGCCTTGTACCGACACCTGTAGACGAGTACTTAGATCATGAGCATCAGGGATAACCATTTTGAAATTATGCCATATTTTAGGGAGATTGTGTGCAAAAAAGATAGTATTAAACACAGCCAGTGCATATGGGAGCTCCTGGGACACAAGAAGAGAAAGGGACAGAACAAAAACCTGAAATTCATAATGTGAGTTAAAATCCTGTCAAGAAACAGAGGATTGTAGAGGGACTTTTTACAATGGCCTGTAGTGGTAGGACAAGAGGGAATGGTTTTAACCTGCCAGAGGGGAGACTGAGATGAGCTCTTAGGCAGAAATTCTTCCCTGTGAGGGTGCTGAGGCCCTGGCACAGGGTGCCCAGAGAAGCTGTGGCTGCCCCATCCCTGGCAGTGTTCAAGGCCAGGTTGGACAGAGCCTTGGACAAAATGGTCTAGTATGAGGCATCCCTGCCCGGATTGGAACTGGATGAGCTTTAAGGTCCCTTCCAACACAAACCAGGCTGCCACTCTATGAAACATGGCAAATTAGCCTGCTCTGAGTTCTATGATCTTATGGAGGTTCCAGGGTCCTCACCACAACTAGTTAACACTTAGGATGTCTGTGGCTGTAGCACACTCATGTCTTGTATTATGGAGATCAGAGCAGAATCCAGAATGAGACCAGTTCCATCCCCACTGGTTTAAACATATATTTGTTGGTAGTTTTTAGCAGCTCCTTCAGGTATACCTGGGAATCGATGGCATATCTGTGCATTGCACAGGAGGTGTGGGTAAAGCTTGGAGGAGAGCCCAATGAGAGTGCCTGGTAGGACGATGTATTATGTCACTTGTGACTTTATATTTCTTGGCTTGCATCATCCTGTGCTACTCAGACTGTAGTTGCACAGTTAAGCACTTCTGCAGAGAGAAAATCTGCTACATAAGGGACAAATCCAGCCATTAGAATCATATCTGTCCCCAGTAGATGGTGCACAGTTTTGGTACTGACAAAAATGTTTTTTGAAACATCCTGGACTCAAAATACAGGGTAAATCTTTCAAATTCTGTTGAAACACAGAAAATGTTAATCTTCATTATCCCAGGAGCCTGCCTTGTGCATGTGGCATGGGTTCTCCTCTCACATTTTTAATAGATTTAAACATGTTAAAGCTGTAGGAGCTTACACAAAGAAAGAAACCTCTTTAATACCATTGCAAATGTTCACCCACTAAACCAATACATTTGGCATGTATTTAGTAAGCCTTTGAGCAACATTCCCTGGAATCACTTAGACTTTCCTAAAGGACAAAAATCCCATTATATTATTAACTTTTTTAGTGTCAAGCTCCCCGTATTTACTGAGACAAAAGTTGTATTCTTTTAACACATCACTGAATTATCATAAATGTTTTTAAAGGATGACACCTCAGATAGTTCATCAGGTTTGAATTTCTCTTGTTCTGTTGCACAGAAAAGGAAGTCTTTGTTTTTTCTAGTGAACTGAGTGCAAGCAGAATGATACTTTGATTTCTTAGAACTACCTCAGGAGGCATTTGTAGAGTCACTTAAATGTATCAAGTAGCCCTTGGGGATGAATACAACACTTATTTCTACCCAGTAAACCATGTCCTGGTTGGTAGCAACTACTGCTAAGTGACTGACAAGGAGAAGCTTTTGATGTGTCAGCTGAAGGTAGTGGTGGTAGGCTTATTGTTTTGCTATGTGTGCAACACTCTCCTCCCCAGTATGGGGTAATGTCCAGAGGAGTCGCCGCGTCCACACCAAACCCCTCGCTATGGCAGCAGCCACATCAAACACCGCTTCATGAATAGGAGCTCATTTGACCCTTGACCACAACCAGCCTCTAAATTGGCAGACAGAGAATCAGAGTAATTTGTATCATTTCAATTAGTTACTAGCTGCATAACAGGGAGGTCATGACTTTTTGGGGATGATTATTGCCCATGGCAACCAAACTTCAATGTACCATCAGTTTCCAAATACTTTCACTTCATAAATGTAAGTTCATCAAACAAGGCCCAATTGTTGGGGCCACAACAAAGCCGATTATCTGCGCTGCTCCCGAGTGAGCGGAAGATGACATAACTTTGTCGGCAAAACCCTTTTTATTAGCAACAAGGCAAAAAAGCCTCTGATAAATGGCTTTAATAATGTTGGCTGAATGACCAGTATTGATCTTTGACTATGGAAAATGGCGAGGCAAGGCAAGTTTATGTAAGAGCACTGTTGTTGTACTGTTGAGAGCAGGCCGGTTTTGTTTCACAGTTTGTTCTATGCACCAAAATTCTGAAATTCTAAAATCAATGTTGCCATTGTTGGGCCAAAACAGCACACCCTGACCACAGACAATGCAAAGAATTCCAAAATATAGATAGCTCCCTGCTACATACAGATCGGATTGTAAGAACCATTGGCTTGGTTTTGCTTCTCGAAGAAAGGGCAGCTTGTTCCAGGGGGCAGACAATGGTGTGTCTACATGCCTGTGAAACTTCATGAACCCAGTGCAATAATTCAAGCCTTTGATTTGAAAAATGTTTTGTATGTCTTCCTCCACATCTGCAAATCCCTCCACTTTCCCTTGATGCCAGCCAAGAGTTGTTAGCAGGGGAATGTTTTCCACTTGAGGAAGAGAAAAAAACGAACTTAGGCACGTACAGAAGTTTTGCTATTTGGCTTTTGTTTTTTGAATTAAAATAAAGGTTTCCTTCTTTCATGTCACAATCTATTAGCCACTGGGATACCTGGTAGCACAGTTCTTTCCCCTTCACCCCTGCATTTGTAGCAGATTTGACGGTGTGTGGAAACCAACACAGGCACTGCGCTGTGACTGCGTCACCTGCAATCAGCCGGAGCTGCTGCTGAGATTAATCATGACAGTAGGCAATATTTCCAACATTATTAGAAGAGAAACCTAATATTTTGGGACATCAGGGATCTCTGAGCTGTTGTCCATCAAACTGAGAACCTTCATTTTCTGCTCCTTGGATGGGTAACCTTAACTTTTAACCATTTCACAGACAGAAGAGTCATACACACAAACACACAGGCACACTCAATACACTGTGTCAGATGCATGAAGTTAATCCTGGGCACTCTTTGAGTTGCTCTCAGATACAAATAGGGATGTTGTGGTCAGACCAATTCTCTGTCACCTGTTTAGGTTTTAGTGTGTCACAATTCACTTCCTTAAATCCTCAGCCTTTGTATAATGTGTTTATAAATATGGGTACATTTGCAAGACATAAAGCCAGACACTGGTGTTTGGCTGACGTGTCCATTCTACTGCATAGGCTGTGAAGGGGAATTAACTTACCTTGCTGATGATCTCTCAAATAAAATTTTAATCAATCATATTTAAAGTATGCTTAAATATTGAGGCCTCAGGTTGTACGGAAAAGCCACCATGATGTTTAATGAGTGTAGCTGAGCTGTTTAGACTGCAGCATGTTGGAAGGATAGAGCTAATGCAGCTTTTGTCTGAAGCTGAAGCAGTACAATACCCACGTTAATGGGTTGGGAATTTTCATCACAGTTTTACTTTTCTCTTACAGCTACTGGTTGTAGGTCAGTGACATAAATTTTATTGAAGGCTTCATCCTGCAAAACTTTATTATGGATGGAAGAGATTCTTGTCAGTGGTACTGGGCACAGCCGTAAGTGCAACCTTTCATGCTAAGGACTTGCAGGGTCAAGCTGTGCTTGATTTGCAGGAGTAAGCAGTGCCTCAGGTTAAAAGATTCGAGGGATCTGCTCTTACACTTAAGGAAAATCTCTAGGATCATGTACAGGATTAAGCACATTCAGTCCCTCATGACTGCAGTGGGAGTTGAAGGCACTCAGCACCTTCTGGGATTCGGCCCAGAATAATTGTTTTCCAACGGGACTGCAATATTTGATTTTACTTGTAAAACAACTGGAGTCCTTCCTCAGAAGGGGAGGCTGACATTGTTATGAAGAAAATCAAGGATTTTGTCCTCACTCAGCAAACAGCCTGAACAATTGCCCTTTGATTTATAAAGAAAGCTCAATGCACAAGAGATCTGGACACTGCAGATCTGAGATGGATTTGAGTGCTTACTTCCAAGCCATGCCTGAGGAGCTGGTGAGAAAGGGTCTTTCTTAAAATTGCCACTGCACCTTTTACAAAGCTGCTCTCCAGAATGTTTTGGGACCTCCTCATCACATTTCACTACGTGCTCTGAGCTCATACACAAAGGTGAAGGTGTTTCTGGAATAAAGCAGAGCTTCGGTAAGGTGCTGTGAAGATACAGAACTAGCGATTTTCATCTATACTTGTTAGAAACATCATCCTGAGAGAGACTGAGCTTCCTGCTCTCCACAGATTCAGTGAGTCAAGTGCTGAGAATCTGGCTTACATGCATTTTCCTCACAGTTGAATTCCTCTGAATTTCTGTGGCAGCCCCTCTTCACTATAGCCCCTGAAGCAATTCAGAAAGGCTTTCATGTTTGGCCCATTATGGAGCTCAGCACCCCTGCAAGAACTGCACATATCTACCAAACCATGAGAGTCAAAGAAACAATGCACCTCATGTTCTCCTACTGCTCACATTTACTGCCATTATACAAAGTCATTAATAAACTCCATAAAGCAAAATGACACAAGACAATAAATAAAATCCAGTTGCTTGTGTTCCATAATACCTTCCAAATAAACCAACAGCTCCTTCCTGTACCCCTTCTTCCCCCCTCCCCTCCATGATGTGTTTCTGAATATTTCTAGAACCTTTTCACACTCCTTTGGCAGCTGATCCTATCCCACCTTATCCATCATCATTGCTGCCTTGAGAGCTGATTCATTTATCTCATCGCTTTAATGCTGTCACCTCCAGCTTTGGATACATAGACCCAATTTCTTGGATTTGGTCTTTCATGTGGCCTCTTCCCTGCTGGCATCCACTCAATCATCCCCTCTGCCAGCTGATCTTCTCAGCTCCTCATATGTCATACACTTCTCAACCACCTGGTGGTTGCACACACACTATCTACTTTCAGCTCTTTCTTTCCCCCTGCATTCCTTGTTTACTATCATATATGCAGGATTCATCTTTTTGTGTCTTTGTGTCTTTCCAAGACTGCTTCTTCTTAATTACAGACAGAGCACAGCAACATACATGGTAGTTTTGTGTCCTTTCTTCTTTATGTTCAGAATACTTTTCACCTATGGAAAATAACTTCCTATGAAATTCAGTTTTATTCTGCACTTCCTTTTCCTTCTTGTTTCTCTCTTTCTGTCTTGTCCCTAAATAAGTTACTTACACTTAAAGATAATGTATGTACTCTCTACCCCACCATCCTCACCAGGTCTCCCCTGCTTAAATACACTAGGATGTTAACTTGTAACCACCCTTGTTTTCCACATGCCACAAACTCTGACTTTGTTAGATGAGACGCTGCCAGTCAAAGTTCCTTTCTTTCCATCTGCTCACCTTTCCACCAGCCCCAACACAATTAATATTCTTTGCTGCAGGTGGCATCTTCTGCATATTCCAGCACCTTTTGCTCTCTGAACATAATTCTTCTATAACTCTTGATATGATAAGTCATACTGGCCAGAGTTAACCTTATTACTAGAGATGTACTGAGCAATCTTGTAGTCATGAGATGCCAGGAATCTTTCAGTAATGGGAAATCTGCTTCCCATACAAGATTGATTTTACTTATGACCTTTAGCTGGAATGATACCTGTAAATTCTAATCTGCATGAATTTCTTGTTTTCTCTCGTCCCTTGCTGTCAGTATATGTGTATCTTGCAGATATGAAGTATGAAGAACTGGCCACGTAGCACACTATCTGCAAGGACTTGAAGTTATTGCAATACACTCGACTGGTCTAAAGTATCTGGAGTCCTGTCCTGCCCTTAGGACACGGTGGTTAAGAAAGATACGGATTTTCTGTTGCTTACAGGATTATTTCAGTGCATCTGCTTAATGCTTTCTTAATGTGAGTTAGTAAGTGATACATGGCACAGCACTCACTTTGCTAAAATCAGGGTTTGAAGAAATAAGGTTAGTTTTTAAGATTAAAAAAATACGGTTTAATCACCTAAAATAGGTTTTAAACATCATCTTTTCTTCCAACGTGCTTTTTGTGGCATCCCAGTCACACAGGTATTTGGGATTCTGCTTTTTTTTCCTTCTGATCAAGTGTGTTGTCACTGCTGGTAAGTTTGAGTTCATCAAACTGTAAAAATAAGTTAAGTCAAGTCAGGAATGAGGGTTGACTACTCCCCTCCAAGATGGATTACAGCTCACAGTAAGGTATGCTTATTAGAGACATCAGTGTGGAGGTCCTGTGGCCATTGTTATGCAAGAGGAGAGTCCCCTTTGACCTTAAAATATGTGTGCATATATAGATGAGAGGACCCTTACTGTGTCTTACAGAATCTCTTCACCATTAATTACATGGAAACCACTTCCAAGTGCTTCTTTCTGTTTGCTGTGGACAATATTTGTTTGATACTTCCTTAAACAAGTTAACTTCTTTAAACTTCTATTCCTTTGTAGACTGTGTACATTTGAGTGTCTGACTGTCTATAAACAGGAGATAAAATGCATTACAGATCATTTAATAAAACACCCATCCCATTTCCTTACTGCTGAAATGATTGCAAAGGAATATTCCCATCACATAAAGTGAAAGCTGCCATCGACAAGGAAATCTGTCCCTTCCACCCTTTCAACTCTTTTTATGCTGGTCACAAGGCCTGTTAAGTGTTTTCTTACCTCTCTTTGCAGTATTCAAGTTGCTCTTCAATATTCTGAATTTAGTTCTGGAGCTAGGAACAAATTAGGTCAAAGGAACCATATGAATGGAATATCATTGGATCACTCTCCAATAACTTAACACTTCTGGAAGGAAGGAATAGCTTCTCAGTCCAAGTGGCATAATACTGAATTCAAACTGCCAGCCACGTTTGTCAAATCATGTTGTACACATGATTCCTAACATGAATTAAAGAGAACATCTTTAATGTTCAACATGTTCAATTCATTTAAGAGATAAGGCAACCTCTGCCAGCACTGTGTTCAGTTTCCTCACAAGATCTCTACCCAGATTACAGAAGCACTCCTGTGTATTGCAAAGGAGGACTGAAATCTTTGTATCAAGGTCAGCAAATAATACATTGCTTAGAAGAGGATTGAAACTGTGAAGCTTGGTGGGACTTCACATTTTCATTTTGATACCAGTCTCCTTTTCCAGTGCAAAATCGGTCAGGGACCATTCTTTGTAACGCATCTGGTGGCTTTCCTTGTATGATGGAGAAAAGTGGTCATGAAGGAGACCTAAGCAATAGTTTGGGCATGCTGTAGTAAAAACGTTTTCTCACTGCCTAAGATTGGTCAAAAACATTTAGAAAGGAGTGGACAATCATCCTCAGTATTACATCAACGCTAGGTGCTATTCTTGTCTTTGACCTTCTAATCAGTTCTTTTAAAAAGATACAGTGAAAATCTCAAAGATCTCCAAAAGAGCAATAAATACTGTTGGAAGCTTGAAAAGCTTCTATATCATAGATCTAAAATGTGGTTCTTGTGCTTAGTTCAACAAGAAGGCTGATGTTATTTGTTACGTGAAATGTATACAGAAAAAAAATGTTTACCTGTTGTCCCAGTACCCAGACAAGGGACTCCTTGCATAGATGTAACGCGACTGAAACCAAAAAGCATTATGAAAATACAATATATCAGGTTATGGAGTTCCCTGTCACTAAACAGTGAGGAAGAAATGGAGAAAAAGAAAAGATTAGGCCATGGTATGAAGAAGAACATTTGCAGATGCATCAGGTGAGAAAGAAATATATAAGCCCTCTTACTTCTGAATAAAATCACCTGGTATTAGGAATTTCCCCAATGGGTGTCTTATTGCATAACTATGTGTTATAGGGATTTTATATCTAGTACTAGATGGACCATTGGTCTGATTTAGTGTTGAAACTCCTCTCTTTCTTCCATCATTTTCTCTTAGGGATACTTCCCATCAAAGTCTGCAATGTCATTTGAGTTAATTCATTAATCTTCATTGGCTTCTGCACTGTCTTAAGCTGGGGGCACTGACAAATCAATTGAGGCATCTTACACCAGTTGAACCTCATCCTGGAGCCCCACTGAAGGCTGCTCCTCACCAGCTGATATGCCTACAAATGGCTCATCATCATTTGGGTTGAGGAGTCAAAGGTGACCATGAGGAGACAAGTCACTTTGATCACTCTTATGCTGGTGACTGCAGATGTTTAGCTGCATTCCCAACCTGATTCAGTCTAGTTTTAATTGTATTCTCCTTCTGTTTATTTCTGCAGTACTTCGGCAAAGAATTTAGCTCCTGCTTTCCTGTTTATCCTTTAATAAGGTCAATAGAGGAGTTTTCATTACCTCCTCCATTCTCTTATCTGCTTCATTTCTTTCTCCTAATTTCACTAGCTATATGAAATCCATTTTTCTACTGACTGATTTTTAACTGTGAATATCACACACATTTTGTCCTGGGAAACTTGTTTTGGCCCAGTACAAACTTCCCAAATGCCATGAAATACATGACTGAGCCTTTATGTATTTTGTTTTATTTAATTTCTGAGATTGTGCGTTATATGCACCTGACACACCGACTCAGTACAGGGTAGTAGGTAATACAGCAAAACTGCAGTGAAGATAAATTATTGTACTCTGATCTAGTGTCAAAATTCCCGTCACATTTTCCTCTAAGTTTGCCAAATACTTGTGTATAATTTCATGTTAACAAAATCATGAGAATAGAAAGGAAAAGTAGAAGCTGAAAGAGGGGAAGTAAAGACTGGGGTGTGGAACTGGGAGAATGGGGCTTATTATGGCCAAAAGGGAATGTGAGAACACTGTTAGCTAAAACCAGCTCTTTGATGCCAAAGGAGAAAGGTGAGTGAATTTTTCCTCTAGCATTTCTAAGAGACTGTCTTCTGTCCTGCACAGTGTGGTCCTATGTGAGGTCTCTTCTATGATATGTCTTTAATCATCAGGGATTGCTTTCTCTCTCCTTGGGAGCCAGTCCCAGTTTTTGTTTGTTTCTTACCATGTTTCTCCTGGGTCTAGTTTTCCTACCTATTTGGAGTTCTAGGAACAGCAAGGGTAGCCATGGCCACCAAGTGCAAGCTTATGTGAACTCCAGACCTTCTTGAGTCTCATGAACTTTCTCCCAGGTCTTTGAGTGCCCTGTGGTACAGATTCAGGACTTTAGAGTAGTGGAAAACACCTTAAACTGCTCAGAAAATGGTAAGGAACTCAGGTTTTTTAATGTCTCAAATCTATTCTCTCCTGCTGCCAATGGTGACTACTCCTATGCACCCTTTCATCAGACAGCCTGCATGTGATGTCATGAGAACATGCTGATTTGAAGTGTTGACCCCCAAAGCATAAATCTTATTGGTGTCACAGCATAACCATGAGTAAGGAGCTGAAGGGGAAGGCTCAGGTCATGGAGCCAGGTCACGTAGCCACAGGCTATGAAGAAAGGTCTCACCCCTAGATATTATTTGCTTACCCAGCTCCACTGAAGCTATAGAAAACACAGGTGCAGGCAGTTGCACACTAAGGCAAAGCTCCCATGTCCAAATGTGGTAATTATGCCTTAAGAGGTTATCTCTGGTTGGCTGGCAAACAGACAGGGTCCCAGAAAGTCCCATCAGAGGGTAATGTGGAAAAGGATGGAAGATCACAGCCCTCTTGGGGCTTCTGTGGTATTCTTAACCAGGAGGGAAGCTTCCACCTGCAACTCAGTCTCCCCCCGACTTCCCCCATTAGCTGGAGCACAAATCCTATCTTGAGTTGAATTGTTCTGTGTGTTGAGTACAGTCAGGACGAGAGTAGCACCCATATCATACCCTAATGTAACAGTGTAGTGAGAACAAGGCCTTAGTTTATCTTAGGCTGTTTTCAGTCAATAAAGGAAACCGAAACACTTTGAGGAGTCCAGCACAAACAAGAAAACTAAGTACAGACACCTCCAGTTCAATGTCGGATCTACAGGCAGCAGGAGACCTACTAATACTCCATGGTGTTAAGATGGCAATATATGTGGTATTACCTCCTGCACAGTACGTCCTCTTCCCTTTCTTTCCTGCTCTCGGAGTCTCTAGTTAAAGCACTTGCAGCTTTCTTATTCTGGGATTCCCAGAGCCTGGCAGCATCTTTTCAATGCCATTTTATCACCTTTTTCACTAGGCAGTGGAAGAAAGGGAAAACCCCCAAAACAAAAGGCAAAGAATTACTTTGAGCAATATTTTAATCTCTCTGAATGTTTGAGGCTTTCTTCACACTGCTTTTGTTAATCACTCCTGCCAGCTTCACTCGGAGCCTACACGATGATGGTCAGATCCAATTTGCCATCTCTGGAAGGCTCTTTGTTTTGTATATCGATGCTAGAAATTCCTCCTTACTATCATACAGCCAGTTGGAGCCTTCATTTAGCAAAATGTGGAGGAGTTTGCACAGTTTTTTCTGCCATCAAACATGTAATTCACAAAGGTGCAGAACTGGCTGCCCAGGTGCTGCAGGCTCCATCACCTCAGTACCGCGATTAATAGTTTGCTGCTCTTGCAGCAAAATTGTGGCTCTGGGCTTTGTTCTATTTTTACACTCACCCTATATGCATCTGTTCTCACTTTATTCTACATCCTGTTGCCATCCTCCTGCTCATCTGTCTCTGCCATCTTTAGACATCTTCCACTATCAGGTTGACACCACTGTAAATTCAGTGCCTTCAAAGGAATTACTTCTGCGCTATGTCAGTAAGTAAAGACTTTAGGCCTTTGTTTTTTCTCTCACACCCACCTTTCTTTTCTTGCCACGTGCAATTGGACCTTCTCTCAAGTGTGGATGTGCAGTGATCATCAAAATTCTTTGCCATCAAAGTAATTAATATCCTTATCACTCTCTTTCTGGAGATACTTTTACCAAGTGTCAATGCAGTAAGGAATGGAGAGTATAATCTGTGGAGGAGCATGTCTGTGATCTGCCTTTCAAGCTTATGTCCACACTGACAGCATGCTGTGTAGCTGCCCTGCCCAAAAGGAAGTAGGTATTTTGGTATTTTAAAAGCCCACATCTCATGTTTTTATTCACAGAGTTCTAGAGGAATTTAAGGAGCATTTTCAACATCCCAGTGTGACTTCCTAAGCCACAGACACTTGAAATCTCAAGCTTAGATTTGTACTACCTGAATATTTATATTGGATTAATGAAACCACTTGATCATTGATGGAACTCCATGATCACGTAAGAATTAGTCTACATAGATAACTGCATGAGGATAACATAAAAAAAGTGAGATTTCAGTTGTTTTCAGGAGCAGGCTCAGAGGTGCCAAACCTGCAGTCTCTGGTTGTGGAATGCATTGGCCTTGTGTAAAACTCTGGTAAGATAATGAAAACATTCTCCTTACATAAATGCTTAATAAATCAGTGGCTCTTAAAGAGATATTTCCTTGTTCCTGCTGTGAGTTTATGTGTAGTCTCATGAAAAAGAAGAGAAAGAGAATACATAATGTACAAACTCTGCCTGCAGAAGGGCCAATCTGTCATCACAGGATACACTAAAATTTCCTTAACTCTTGCCATGATCACAAAATCCCCCATGTAAAACTCTGACATTTTCTCTCTAACAGAAAACAAAGGAGAACAATATGCACAAGAAGGCAGTAGGAAGCCTGAAGCTATTCGCATGTCATTGTCAAAGGCAGAAATAAAACCCACAAAAGTTAAAGGATTCTGGAATATAGCAGAAATCTCCAGACATGAGTCAGACACTAAAAATGCCCAAACTCATTTAAAAAGCTCTTTGTCACAGTCCAAAAAAACAACATTTTCAGTGTTTTTCCTTTTACTTTACATCCCGCTATTGCAAAGCCATGGCTAATTATGATCTGAATGATATCTATTATTCCTGTGTCCTTCTAGATCAAGCCGGATGCGTTCCAAATATGGCCACAAACATATTACAGTGGCCAGTAAAATCAAAAGAATAAGATAATTCTGTTGTAAGGGTTAATGGTATTCACTCCCACTCAGTTTGACTCACTGGACAAAAGGTCTAGTGTGCCTATTCTAGGCAGCTGTGCTGAACAGTAAAGATTTGGAGTCCTTTGTAGGCTGGAGAAAAAGAAAGTCTTTGTAAACTTTTTATTTAGTATATTCTACCAAACACCCATGTGTAACAGTTAAAACATTTGGAGTTGCAACAGGCTAAGGAAAGTTTGCACAGATAAACAGAGTTATTCTAAATTTTGTGCCTACTAAGGTCTGAATCACAAAGTCTCATTGCATTTCATTTCAAATTTATGTGCAAGAAATCATTTTTCTTACCAGGGTCATTGTGTTCTTTGGGCCTTGTTTAGTCATGTTAGAAATGTTAATACAAAGTAGAAAATTATGTATGGTTTGAATCACTCCATGTTTACAGCAATCTGTGGGTGATCATGCTTCAGAAGAGCATTGGTTTTCTGCTGGTACAATTCTCTTTACTTCATTGATGTTGTTCTTGGTGTGTGCTGATGAAGAGTCAGGCCCAAAGCCACTAAAAAGAAAATGCATCTTGGCATATTCCTTCAGTACCTAAAGGGGACCTAGAGAAAATGTGGAGACGGACTTTTTATAAAGGCCTGTAGGGCCAGGACAAGGGGAATGGCTTTAACCTGTCAGAGGGGAGATTGAGATGAGCTCTGAGGCAGAAGCTCTTCCCTGTGAAGGTGCTGAGGCGCTGGCACAGGGTGCCCAGAGAAGCTGGGGCTGCCCCATCCCTGGCAGTGTTCAAGGCCAGGTTGGACACAGGGGCTTGGAGCAACCTGCTCTAGTGGAAGGGCTCCCTGCTTGTGGCAGGGGGTTGGAACTGGAGGACCTTTAAGGTCCCTTCCAACACAAACCATTCCATGATTGTATGATTCTAGGATTCATTATCTGGGTATATCCCTCTGAAACAAAATTAGCTTTTAGCAGTGTTCTCTCAGCCTTTGCATGGTTCGGCACTTCCCCGATATCCTGGCTGGAAAGGCACTGAAGTACTAAAATACAGAGACAGTACAGCAGAACTACAAGTTATCTGACTCGATGCAATCATTCAGGGTTTGCTTCTTCCACCATAATCTAAAGTATCTAAAGCCAGGACCATGTCCATGTTGTAAGGCCAATAACAATGAATATGGTTGTTTCTGTCATGCAGACAACAGCCCTAAAGGAACGAGGGAGACAAAAAGAGTTGGGTGGCACTTGGCAAAGGCCATTTCAGCCCACTAGCACCTTTACCTCCTTCAGTGATCTTGAGGGATGTCCCTGACCTGACCATGTGCATCTGAGGTTGGCTGAGACAACTGAGGCTGTGTCAGGTGTTAAGTCAGCCTCTTCATTTCTCTATGTAGCTCCTCTGTATTTCACAGCCTGGTTTAAGAGGTATACTATTACTTCTATTGGAAAGGGTTTCCTTTTCCAGCAGCTGTCTGCTGCTTTGAGTACCAATTGGTGGCTTTTTCTGGCACAGGGCAGGCTGTCTTTCACTGGGATCCTATGTTTACTTCCCAGTTTTTAAAGTGTCCTGAGGAGTAAAGATGTCACAGAAGTGACCCCAGGAATGAAAAGCAGTGACCTGCGTATTGGGCTGATGACCAAGTCCTGAAGATATTTCTTACTCTATTTTCAGCCAGGAAAATTCCTATTAACTAGAACAGAAGTTGATTTCATTAGGATGATCCAAACTTTGTCATGTTTCAGGCCGTAACTGAAGTAGGTGATTAAGCATATGCACGTATCCCATTGAGTTCAGGGACCTGGGAATAATGTAGGTATTTTTCTTGATCTTAACTATGTGCTTGAAATAAAGTACATGCTTGAATGCCACAACCTGCTGTTTATGCTTTTCTCAAGTGGGTCAGATCCAACACTTAAAGCTGAGGTTGTGAAGTAAAGCTGCATTTTTAACTAATGCCAAAATATTTGCTAAGTTTTGAAGGAAAAACCTTGGCATTGTCTCTGGGTATTGAATAATCTCCATTTCATTAAAGATTTTCCTGTTTTCACTGATGCATAGATCTTGCCTTTTCCGGGTATTTCAGTCATTCATTTCCAAGTCATTCTCCACTGTCTTTACTAACAGCACAAAAGATGAAGGCACTTTCTTAAAACCACCATGTTAAAAGCATATGTGATGTTACTCTAGTGGCAATTATCTCAGAGGAAGGGTTGTGCTGCCTTTTCAAACTGATTTTGATGTACAGATTTGCCAAACTATTTGAAAACCACAGACACTTTAGCATTCATGACACTATTATTCACTACCATAAATCTAGATCAGCTATATGCTGTCTGGCTTGATAGTGGGTATTCTGTTGGAGAAAAATGTGTTCCCCTTTAACTTTTAGCAGTGACATTGCTTATGTTACATCACTTTTCATGTTACTATGCATCATATTGGTCAAAGATGTCATTATTTATAGCACAGAGATTGTCTCACTATAATTAAGGTTGTGTTAGGGTTTATATTACCTTATAAAAGCTCTATTTTCAGGAGCTTGTAACTCCATTACCAAATTCATTTTGGCTGTGAAACTTTCAGTTGGGGAACATAAGAAATGAAAGACACTCTTGTAGTTTAAGCGGGTGATGGCCTCTTGTCTTCCCGTTTGGTCTCTGCTAGTGTGACTTCCAGTCACTACCATGTTTTGGGTGCTTTTGCTTTAAACTGATTCTTGCTTCTTTACATTCTTAAACTAACAGACAACAGGAACAAAGTATGGGTACACTTTGGGAATCTGTGGTGCCTCCTGCATGTTGCTCAGTACCAGAAATTTTCTGCACTGATGTAAATCACCAGGACAGTGGGTGAGTGTGGAGAACCAGCTGCAGAGAGCAGGTTGCAGTGGCAGAGCCAAAGTCTACAAACTCCTTGTGTCAGGGTCTTCTACCATAACCTCCCAGGTCCTCTGGGTGCTACCACTGCTGCCAGAGTGCAAACCAAATACAGGGTGAAAGAGAGCATGCTGCCCTTTGTAAGAACTAACCATGATAACCAGGCCAAATCCAGATTTGGTTCAAGTGGGTACAGCTCTTCCATGACAATTCATTTCTTTGCTTTTTGTAGATTGAATATCTTATTATAGGGCTATAAAAAGTTCTTTCTAAAGAATGGCACATAAATACTAACACTGAAGTCTATGGATAGACTTGCAGCTGGTGCAAGTCAATGCAACTACTCTGAACATCTCAGGGCCACTCAAACACATACCAAGGAAAGCTGTGGACTCAGTGTTTTGGCTATTTTTCTTCATGGTAAGGATGTAACTATAGTTTATTTAGAGCAACCCTCATGTTTGGAGTGATTCATCACAAAAGGGACATACTTCAAGTCATAAATGTGTTGACTAAAAGCTCAGGTATTTTCTTTATAGACTAAGTGTAGAGCCAATGTTTGAGTAATCCCTTTTATTGGACTAACTGTACGCTATTGACAAACCAGCTTTCTAGGTATAGGAATCCATTCTTAGAGTCAACACCTTCCTGACCTGCAGGGGAGTTTTGTATATCCCTAAAGCACGACTGTCAATAGTGCTGCATTAGTCCAATAAAAGGGATTACTTGAAACTTGATTCCGAATTTTGCCTCACTAGTAAAGGTAAGTAATTAAAAATATTGAGTTGTGTAACAAGACGCACTGTGTATCGTGAGGTGCTAATAACCAAGTCCTTCCAAAATGATTTGCTGTATTGCTTCCAATGCACACATCAGGTAAAAACAAGTAAGAAATACTAAACCAACCCCAACAAACAACAGCCCAATTCTGATTTCAGTGTGAGATTAACCAAGCTGAATATGCAGGTGAGCAAAAAGAGCAAGGAGTTAAACATCCTTTCTCCTGCCAGGAGAAAGGGAGATAGAGAGGAAGATGACATTTCCAGCAAGGCTTTCAGGCAAAATTCTTACTCATGTCCTCATGCCACAAAGTGGATTGCTATCTGAGCACTGAAAACTTCAAACCTACTCACATAGGAGGGGACTACTCAATAGAAATACAGGTATCAGAGCACACGGCCCCTAAGTGTTATGGACTTGATTAGGACTCTGTTGTAAACAAGACAAGAGTTAGTACTAAGCATAGAAACTACTGTTGTGTTACAAGCCCTCCAGCACAAAGCCTGTCCTTTTGTTCTTGTGTATGTAATATCCCAGACTGCTGTATCAGGAGGTGAAAGACCTTTATACTACCCTTGTTTCTTCTGGACACTTGTAAAGCTGGGAAAAACACACTCTTCTGTTCAAGAGAGAATTTTCAGCTTGAAACATTTGCTTCATAGTACAGTACATTAAACCATTTACTTCACAGTTCATTACAGTTGCCCAGTGTGGACTGGGTCATACACTGTCTTCCACCTAAGCCCAAACTTGGACTTTCAGGGGAAGCTTGAGGAGCTTTTGCTTCCCATTAGTTCCAAAAACCTACAAATCAGTTACTGTGAGGCAGTGTGGTAGCACTTCCACAGTTCTCCTGGATATATGCCATCCACTGCAGTGTCCCTCCTTAAGCTCTTACATAGCAATCTGTGGCCATCACAGGATCCCCAGATGTACCAGTCTGGCCTGATAAAAGGATGGGAGGACTCAGCCCCCCTGTTAATGCAGAGGATGCACATTCGAGGGTCCCGGGCACATGGCGTGGGCATCACCCACAGCCTGGCCCCAGCTGAGGACGCAGCTTCCCACTGTGCTAGGAATCCTTTCCTGGGTCTTTGTTGAAAACTGCATGTTGGGAGTCCCTGAAACCAGAACCCAGAACTCAAAGCTGTCAAATCTGGGAAAAGATGGATTTGAGTAGAGCTTTGCTTCTTGGGCCATTTTCTTCCAAACTACCAAAGGAAAAGCCAGCCTTGTTTCTGCTGCTCTTGCTCACTGCATAGAAGAACTTCTCTTTGAAATGGAGCTGACAGCTTTTGGCACCCAGTCTGTTACTGCTGGCAGTGGTGCAGGGGGAGCAGTATTGGGGAGCATCAGTGTAAGTGCTCCACTGCAGTGGGTTTGTGATTAAAGCAGAACAAAATGTCTAGATTTACCCTCTTGTTTTATTATGTATGACTTCATCTGTTTGATTCCTCTCCCCCATTTCTCCTAGAAGGTGAGGAAAGTGTATGTATTTTTGTCACTAGCTTTATTTGCTTGGGTGCTTCAGGATCCTAAGTTATGACAAATTCTTCTCCACAGTAGCTTTTGGCTTCCTTCTTCTTCGAGCTCATTAGACCTTTGAACTGCTGCCATTACAGCTGCCTCAGAGCTCGTCATGTGGCTCTTGAATTGAGCTTTTGAGTATGCCCCTGCAACGCTCTCATTCCGAACTGTTGTACTTTTAACAGTATCATTGTTTTGAATGAAATAGCACTTCTGTGCCAAAAATGGAGGTTATTTCTCCACAGCACATTCTGGGCAGGCAAGCATTTCAGTCTGCAGCTCTCCAAGCCAGTCAAGAGCCCTGCAACCACATGAGAACAGTATTGCACTGGACTAAATAAACCAGATTTGCATTTGGGCAGAAGTTGTCTCTAAGCACTTGACTGATTCATGGCACAGTCAGAGGCAGCTCATCTCTTCTGAGAACATGCGGGATGGATAAGTTCTAACCATGGGATTATAATTTAATGCTAATATATTATTACTGTTGTTATTACATGGTACTTCTAGCCCATTAGTGGCTCTGATGGAATAAGACCACTTTCACTGGGGTTGACTCTGTGCATTCAGATCAGTTGGGGAACCACAACAGACCTTAATCTTGCAGACATTTACACATATTTTTAACTTCTTACACAAAAAACCAATCAACTGACTGTGTATCTTAATCAGATGGGTGACCTCAGAGCAGCCTTCCAGTATCTGAAGGGGGCCTACAAGGATGCTGGAAAGGGACTCTTCTTCAGGGACTGTAGTGATAGGACAAGGGGTGATGGGTTTAAACTGAAACAGGGGAAGTTCAGGTTACATATAAGGAAGAAGTTCTTTACTGTGAGGGTGGTGAGGTGCTGGTACGGAGTGCCCAGAGAACTAGTAAATGCTCCATCCCTGGCAGTGTTCAAGGCCAGGTTAGACAGAGTCTTGGGTGACATGGTCTAGGGTGAGGCATCCCTGACTATGGTAGGGAGGTTGGAACTGGATGATCTTAAGGTCCTTTCCAACCCAAACTATTCTATGATTCTATGATTTCGAGCTCACCAAGGCTGGTCTTTGTTTCCAACATAGATATATATATAGGCAGTAAGCTAGAGTCTGAATGAATGCAAGAGTAGCATTATCTAGAGCCAAAAAGCCCTCCTAAAAGCTCATTTGATTGCAAAAGCCTATTAACAAATTTTCTTCTTGTTTAGGCAGTGTCTCTCATCATTACAACAAGAGCAAATATCCTTGGGAAATTAAAGCAAAAGTGTGTCTTGAGTGCAGTGAGTGAAATACCCAGAGACAATGCTGCAGCTGCCTATCAGGAGGACAAATATCAGACACAGAGCTGGGGGAAACAATTACTACCTGGTGCTTTCTACAAATGCCACTGAATAAGATGCCTCCTTGATTTTACTTGTTTATTCTCTTTGAAGTAGGAGCATTAAATTAAAACCAAAGCCACAGAACACTTAACACTCAAGCTGGAGAACACATGATGAGCTTTCAAATAATGCTGAGGGAAAGACAACAGAGAATAGAAGTGGCTTTGTATCATGTTAGACTTCGTTTTCAAGCAAAACTAAACATCAAAATATTAGAACACAAGCACAAAACCTCATTGTCAGTAAAACTAATTAGTGTTCTGCTGCTTAATGCAAAAGCCTACATGATGTCTTGACCTTTTTTACACATTGTGTCTGAGGTTGTGCAATAAAACAGAGGGAAGCACAGAATGCCTCCAGTTAGCCTCGGAGCTTTGCTTCCTCACGGAGTTCAATTGAGCACAACAATACAGGCTATGTCTAGAGCCTCTTTTTAAAGCTCTCCTCTTTCTTAGTGTTCGAGCCAGTGAATTAAAGCAGTCATGCTGGCAAATAGTTTTCTCTAGAGTGGTTGCCATTCCATTTGCATATAATCTTGCATTTTTGACAGTATACACATAACAAAGATTAATAAGGAATGACTTCTCTATGTATTTATTCCCACAGACTCTTCCTTCCTTGAGTCTTTATACAACTAGTCAATAGAGAGACCTCTTTGAAACTGATAACCAAATCTGTTCCATATTGGCCAGCTCTTGCAGAAATGCTGTGTTCAGTAATACTTTGCTACAATCTAATACAGCATCTTCTCAGACAGTAAAAGAGGCTAAAAAACCCTGTCAGAATTTGGGGAACACAGTTTACTTTATTCTACTCTTTAAAACAAAATCTTAAGTCAATCAAAAGTCGCTCTTAAAGCAAACAAAACACCTTGGGTCTCTTACTGGTGACACAGAAACCTTAACTTCCACTCAAAGTCACTACTGGCTATGCAGATCCCTGTGCTCTGGATATTTCTGTTAAAAGCACCAAGAGAGATTTAAGTAAGATTAGTTAAAATTCCCACTAATATTTGGTCTTCACCTGAATGGGCCTCTGTTGAAATCATCGATAAAATTCCCAATCAAGGAATTTTCCCAAAACAATTACTCCCCTTCCATTTACCAAAAATTCTACTCTTAGTGTGTGAAACAGAAAACAAGTAAATGTGTATCATCAACTAAAAGTAACGCTAAAAACAGATTTTGAAGGAAAGGAAAGAAGAAAGGCAAAGAAAATATGAAAATTACTTCTTTTTACTCGTAAGAAGAAGAGAGATTAGAAACATTTTACAGAACTGAGAATGTGTTTCTTGTACTAATACAAAATTTGTTCCAAGGTTTTTAGCGGTACAAGAAATCAGAAATGTTCTACAGAGAACAGCTTTTCCAAATGGAGCTCACAAATTGCCTATTTATTTGAGCAAGACACCTTAGAAATACTGTCAGAAGGACTGTAAGTCAGTCTGGGAGAGGTGTATGACTTCCTCCTTGCTTGGGCTACTGAAACACTCCAGCTAATCCATGTCTCTATGACTGGAAGAAAGATGAGGTGGAAAGAAGACCGTTGTGTGGAAACTGTAAAGATGCAAAAAATCATGGTCTGGTCCCAATCCAGGGGAGGTTTTGCATTTTATCATTCACACTTTGCTGCCAGGTGTTGCTGGAGTCAGGCTGTTGCAGGGTTTCTGATGGATAGAGTGAAAGTGTGTGTCCAGATCCTGTTATCAAGAAAAGAAGAAAGCAGTTCTCAGCACTGGCTATTAACAGTGCTCACTGGTAGTGCTAGCAGTGTGCCCACCGGCTGTATTTGTGAGTGAAGTGCATGGTGTATTACATAGACTCACGACCATAGAATGGTTTGGCTTGGAAAGGACCTTAAGATTGTCCAGTTCTAACCCTCTGCCATGGGCAGGGACACCTCACACCAGACCATGTCACCCAAGACTCTGTCCAACCTGGCCTTGAACACTGCCAGTGATGGAGCATTTACTAGTTCTCTGGGCACCCTGTGCTAGGGCCTCACCACCCTCACAGTAAGGAACTTCCTTATATCTAACCTGAATCTCCCCTGTTTAAGTTTGAACCTGTCACCCCTTGTCCTATTGCTACAGTCCCTGATGAAGGTCCCTCTCCAGCATCCTTGTAGCTCCCTTTAGACACTGGAAGCTGCTCTGAGGTCTCCACGCAGCTTCTCTTCTCCAGGCTGAACAGCCCCAAATTTCTCAGCCTGTCTCCATATGGGAGGTGCTAGAACCCCCTTATCATCCTTGTGGCCTCCTCTGGACTTGCTCCAACAGCTCCATGTCCTTATGCTGAGGACACCAGAACTGCCCAGAGTGCTCCAAGTGGGGTCTCACAAGAGCACAGTAGAGGAGCAGGATCACTTCCTTTGACCTGCTGGTCACCCTCCTTTTGATGCAGCCCAGTGAGTT
This sequence comes from Nestor notabilis, assembly GCF_000696875.1. NCBI lineage: Eukaryota > Metazoa > Chordata > Aves > Psittaciformes > Psittacidae > Nestor > Nestor notabilis. The sequence goes on from NW_009930786.1 coordinate 70,243, forward strand.
AATAGCAGTTGTGATGATTCATTATACAAACTCCATGGGTCCAGTTTTGAAACTTAAACCCTTAATTCCAGTGCCCAAACCCTTTAGCAAGGTGCTCAGGTTGCTATTACACTACCAAGGGCTGCAGGATTGAATAGCAGGGATGATACTACAGTATCAGAAAAAGCTTGTAGAGCAGTTAAAATTGAGGGACTGTTGTGTGAGCTACAAAACAAGCAGAATCCCTTAATGCCACTTTGACACACATATACCTCCCAAATTCCCAAGAATCTGTCTACCACATTTTGGAGCACAAAATACAATTGCATTAAGGTAGTGTAGGGACAGTTCAGGACATTGGTACAGACAGAACACAAAGTAGAAGATGGAAAATTGCTTTTGTGTGACTGCCTAGAAGAAATACGGCTGTCCAATGACCAGTCAGACTTACTAATTCTAGCCTGAGTAAAATACTCATTTTCCTCACCCGTTTGCTATTGCTGTTACTAACCCCTTTCGTTTAGGCTTTCCTTGCATGTCAGGATGTGGTCATACAGAGGTGGGATTCAAACTGAAGCATCCAGATTTGAGCAGCGGGCTGGAGCTGTGGTTGTATTGACTGACAAAGTCAACCACAGGCTTTTCCTTTCTCAGATTTAACCTTCCAGGTCAGGGAATCTGTAGCTGGCCTCCACAGAAGATCATATTTGTGATGTGGTGGGTTGAAATGAAACATTTGCTAATTACAAAGGTACCACAAGCCATGCCAAAGCCCTTTTTTGTTGTCTGGAGAGTTATAACAATCCTTTTCTGGCAGTTAGTTTTAAGATCATTAAATGATCCTCATTTGCAATATATTTGCAGAAGATTACAGCCCATCTAAATTGACCCTGAAGGAAGACTTATTTCATTAATGGGCTGTCCTGTGCTAATGCATAAAGCTAGAAAAATATATCTATTAAATTCTTAATGTGTAAATGATGTTTCTGGCTTTCTTCTTAATTACAAAGCAAAATGAGCCTGAAGTGCACTCCGTCTAGGAAAAAATGATCAATTTAATTCATCTTCCAAGAGAAAACTTTTCTCAGTGAGTTCCAAAATTCCAGCTCTTCTCAGCTGAGGTTGGAGCCTTATTGCTTTGTTCAGAAACACAATAAAATGTGCCAACACAATTTATTTTGTCCCTAGATTCCAATGAAAAGAGCTTTCCCACATTAGTTTAGTTTACTCCCTACCTGCTAAGTTTTTGGGGAAAAAGCTAATGCCAAGCCTGGATGAGCAGGGCTTTAGAAATGAATAATGCCAGGACATTATGGGTTGAGAGGGTATATGCAGAATATTAATACAGCCCATAGAAAGAGATTTACAGTACATATGGATTTGCAACGTACTCTCGGTACAGACCCACCTAACTATGCTCTGACTATCATCACAGTATAATTCCCAGACAAAACCCAATCCTTATTAAGGTGAAGGTAAGGCTGTAAATACATATCAATAGTTTAGATGGGGAAAGGAAGGAAATAGAAGAGTTCAGTTTGGGGAACCAACTGAATGTCAGGAAATTAATCACTAAATTAGTGCTACACTTCCAACAACCAAACAATGGGAAGCGTGGAAATGAGGGAAAGCTCTGCAGGTTCCTGCCACTCGGAGCACCCCGGGGGCTGCACAGGAGAAATGCTTTCAGTGACAAGTATCCTCGCTAGCTGACATGTTTAATCTAGGATATGTCTGCTTTGGCCACAGCCCTTGATGGCTGAGGGCCTTTTAAATCCTGTGTACTTTGGCATTTCACTTTCAACTGGTGACATTTTAAACTGTGTCCAGTTTACACAGCAGAGTAACTGCAGCATAATGAGGGGTTTCAAATGTCTGCAGATGCAAGTGAATGGCGGTAACATTTTCCAGTGTCCTGAAAGAAGCTGATTCCACCTTCTTGAGATTTTTAAGATATTCCTGGAGCTGATCATTGTGCAATAAAGGAAAGACTGATCCTATGTAAGGAAATATCTACTGTGCCCAGCTGGGTATGCTCAGCAAAAATAAGCATCCTCCTAATGTCCAAGTGCTTCTTGGAGAAAGCCCCATTGGTGACTCCCTCATATTTGTATCAAGCTGCTCTTTTAAGAGGGTCTTCCCTGATTTTGGCTGCACAGAGAGCTGACTCCTCTCATTCCAGACTTCAGCCATTGGGAGTGGGCTCAGATTTAGACTGGGGACCTAGTGTTAATAAATTCAATGTTAAGTGATCCTTCCTTCCCAACAGATGTCTAGCCTTTTGCACTAGCTCATGGCTCCAATAGTCCTACAAAGTAGGTCTGTAGGGATGTGTTCCTTCCCCTTGGACATAAGCTTTCCTTCCTCTACATCAGTTCTTTCCCTTTACAATAAGGTGTTTCCTCACTATGTTTCTTCCTTCCAAGCTCCTTGTGTCTGCCAAGTATGTCCTGTAGCCACCACCAACATGGACTAGAAACAGAAACAATAATAGCAGCAGCCATAATGAAATAGCACTTTCCTCTTCTTTTATACTGCTTTCCCCACTGTTCTGGCACTGCAGAGCAGCTGCACCAGTGACAAAGTTGGGTTTGTGCACAGAAATGCCCCAAGAGGAGCTATTCAGCTCTGCTTTCTGTTAGCAAGCGAATGAGTGGGGCCCAGAAGTGTAGTGATATCTGTGTTGGGTTGCCATTCAGTGCTGTAGGAATGCTGCTGTAGATGGACTTACGCTGCCCTGTGGAAACTTCACTTTCCCTTGTGGGCAATGCCTGGTGGAACCTCCTTCTGGAGAATATTAGGGATCTGTAGGTCATAGATCTGCCAGGCTTTAATCCTTTCCATGAAAGCAGACATTTGAGGAATTTCTTCTTTCAGTTAAATATTTATATGAAATTCAACACCTTCAAAATATAATGATAAACCAACCCCAAAGTTCTATCACTTTAAAGAGTGAAATCTCTTCCTGCTTTGAATTCAAGCCTCCTGAAGCCTCAGTTTTATTTCCAATTTATTCCCACTGATTATTGCTCCCATTCCACTTAATGAATTTGATATTTAATACTTTATTCACACATTTGATTTTTGCACCAATTACAGGCAAGACAGATACATTGTTCTTACAGGTTCCTGTAATCTTCAAGGCCCTTTTTTCTCTTGCATTTCTTATTCCTTTAAAAATAACAATCCTCTTGGTATTTAGAGGGAATAACAGCAGGAGCAAGAGTCTTTTAGTATTTAGGGTGTATTTAAATGAAACTTTTCACTTCTATCTGCTAGGAAAACAAAACTGGCAAGAACATCTTCAGAGTTTATGCCCTTGATAGGTCAAATGAAGTGTGTCTGAAACTGAAGAAGTCCTACTACAACCATGCCAGCGGAAATGAACATTATACCCCTCGTACTAACAAGTGTATTTCCAAAGGGGCTGAAGGTATTAGAAGACTCTAAACAGATGCCTCTGAACTTAAAATACACTTAATTCCAAAGGCTTGTCTTGTAATTCATTTGGCCAACATAGAACCTATGAAGAGAATGTGAGGCATAGCCCAGCATTACTCAGCATCCCCAAACTTCAAGGAGCATCAAGACATGTAATTTAATTTAACCAAACCAAACCATTCACACTCGTTTTTCACGTTCATTTCCGTAGTGGCAAACGTCAAGGAAAACATTCTCCAATTTATAGCTTAATCTCCTGCAAGAAAAATATCCATCTGCTATAAAAGGAAAGCACACACATAAGCCACATCAAAAGGATATCACTCATACTTTAGTTTCAGTTTTTATTCACATTAACTCGGCCTCGTGGTATGTGAGTCCGTAAACAGCCTATCCAACAAGTGAAGCTCACAACCGACTGTTTTAGCAACACATATTTGAAGCGACACTTTTAACATGCCTCGTGTTAACGCAGCTTGGATTGCACTAAGAACTCCCAAATCTCAGCTGTTACGTGAGAATTGACAGCTGTATTTTTCTAGCATTAACTAATGTGCCAGGGGAGAGCAGTGTGAGGACTCCAACACGTGGCAGAGAATGAATGCTGAACTTTCCCAAGCTCCTGCTGGAAGCTGGACTGCAAACCTCTTGCTTTAAAAAAGTGATTGGTATTGCAAAGTGGCTGCTGCCTGGCATGTTAATGGAACAGAAGCTGCTGCTTCTCCCCTTCTCCAAATGGTTTTGGTGTTGGAGTAGCACCTTGACCTCCTCCGAGGTGATATTTAGCACAAGTAAGCCCAGTGTGATGAAGTTCCTTGGGGGGTTTTGGTGGTTGTGTGTAAAGCTCTGTGATAGAAATGACAGGCAGGAAGTAAATCCGGGTGCAAATAAACCTGGAAAGTCTGATGGGAAGATCTGATGGAAGATGGGAAGGCCTGAATTTCTGCTGCAGGAAATCACAGTGAGAACTCAGAGCTGTACTGCATCCTGACCCAGCAAATA